>NW_017670444.1:28640-171042 GCF_001879085.1 Nicotiana attenuata
TAATTAAAACTATTTTAGTTTGGTTTGGACTGTAATTAAGTGATTTGGACTGTTATTTGAACCTTCAGTTTGTAGTCATGGGTCAAACTCTATAGTTGTGTAGTCATTGAGATTCGAATATTTTGAAGTGTTTTACAAATTGTATTCATTGGTTGTGAGCTATAGTTGTATAATCCCTATCAGTGTATTTCTTAATCTGAGCATTGTTCGGAGGCCAGTTAGAATGAGCATTGACTTAGGATTTAATCAAATGTGTGCATATTTTTAGGGTCAATCAAAGTTTAGTTTAGCTTTGGAAATCAGAACAACGTACTAATGTAATAAGTTTGTGTCTCCCGCTTCAATAAACGTTGATTACGCTGATTAGTTCATTGGATTCAATAATAGATTGTATGAGATATGATTAAATTGAAGGTTGTTGAGATAATTGAACTTGGAGCTTCCTTCAGTTGGTACTCAAATTATGCATCTAATTGCGCAGACTCAGCCATGAGTACTAGGCTGACCCCAAAAGTTCTAAGCCTAAAATCCCACTCGGATGTTCTGGTGTCATTGATGCCCGGGCTGCCTGTGCCTCTGCTGTACCGCTCGACTTGGGCTATTAGGCTGGACTTGAGAACAAATACACTAAAGACTTTCACTCACTTTAAATCATGATTTAGTCCAGGCTTTGGGCCTGTTAATTAAGACTCTTTAGAGATAATCCCTTAACAAATAATGCTTCAATAAATGAGATGAGCCTCGCTAAACAAAACTCATAAATTGTGGGGCCCTCATCCAGTGTTTATACAAAATACTTAGACTTCGGGACGGGCCGTTTAGCAAATTTCACGGCCTTCCCCAAAATAATAACGCGTTAGTCACTTTAGGCGCGTTTTTTAATAATCTTACTTTCTTAAATATGGATGCACATTTATGTGACCCAAATCCAAATCTCAACAGAGTCGAAATGTGTTGACAACCACCGGTGCACTGGTGCGAGTGGTTCGAGACGCATTTTCACGACGTTGCAATTCTTATTAAAATAAAAATAAAAGCGGGCTACTAATAAAAGGCACATGAATTAGAACATGTTTTGAAATCGGATAAAGTCAAATACAACAGTTGAGCGATCGTGCTAGAACCACGGAATCCGGGAATGCCTAACACCTTCTCCCGGGTTAACAGAATTCCTTACTCGGATTTCTGGATCGCGGACTGTTAAACAGAGTCAATAATTTCCTCGATTCGGGATTCAACCGGTGACTTGGGACACCATTAATCTCTCAAGTGGCGACTCTGAATTTTAATAAATAAATTCCGTTTCGATTGTCCTTTAATTGGAAAAACTCCTTTACACCCTCACGAGGTGTAAGTGAAAAAAGGAGGTGTGGCACCATGTTCATCAAGCTTATTCCTGAAAACCCATATGGTTCTATGATTGTTCTATCTGAGGTTCTAGGTACCATGTGCCATACATTGTTCCTTTCGAACCGATGCAACTCATCTTGCATGGCAGTGATCCAATCTACATCCTTTAGGGCTTCCTTGATGTTTTTGGGGTTCTATTTGGGAAAGAAAGGCTGAGAAGGCAAGTGAATTTATGGCTTTTGATCTGGTTTATACTTGTGAATTTAGAGGGGTGATTATGTTGTCAAGAGGATGGGAGCTTTTGTCTTTCCAGTTGGGCACTTGAATCTCATTCGTAGAGGAGATGGGTAAGTCTGACTGGTTTTCTTGCATTCTTGTCTCCGCAACCTGTGGAGTACCTTGAACTGCATCAAGCACTCTTTTTTCAGCTTCAGTTGTTGTGATTGTGGCACCTGTTTTTCCCCAGCTGACGAAACTGCATTATCTTCACTTGGCTCTTTTACTTGACTCATCATGTCTGCCTTTCTGTTTGCCATATCTATGAGTTCACCTGGAACTGACAAAGGCTCTCCATCTTGATCACCCTTGTTACTTCTCTCACAAGAAAGATAGGACTCTTCAAAGATTACATGTACACTCTCCTCCACACACTGAGTTCTCTTATTGTAGACCTTATAGGCTTTACTTTGAGAGGAATATCCCAAGAAGATTCCTTCATCACTTTTAGCATCGAATTTTCCAAGCTGATCCTTTCCATTGTTAAGAACATAACATTTGCACCCAAATGTTCTTAAGTGAGTCAGCTTGGGCTTCCTTCCATTCAGCAACTCATAGGGAGTTTTGTTCAAGAGAGACCTGACCATGCACCTGTTCACCATGTAGCAAGCAGTGTTAACAGCTTCAGCCCAGAAGTTCTTCGCTATCCCACTATCGATCAGCATTGTTCTGGCCATTTCTTCAAGAGTTCTATTGTTCCTTTCCACAACTCAATTTTGCTGTGGAGATCTAGGAGCGGAGAAGTTATGAGTTATGCCATTCTCGTTGCAAATATTATCAAACTTGGCATTATCAAATTCTGTCCCATGATCTGATCTTATGGATGCTACTTTTGAATCCATCTTCACTTGAATTTTCTTCACAAAAGCAACAAAAACTTCAAAAGTTTCATCTTTTGTTCTGAGAAACAGAGTCCAAGTGAATCTGGAATAGTCATCCACTATCACAAAAATGTATCTTATTCCTCCTCTGCTTTGCACTCTCATTGGCCCACATAGATCCATGTGAAGGAGATCAAGTGGTTTTGAGGTGCTGACATCCTTCTTTGGCTTAAATGAAGATTTCACATCCTTCCTTATGGCGCAGGCATCACAAACTTTGTGCTCCATGAACTTTGATTTGGGTTGACCACAAACCAGGTCCTTCTAAACTAGATTATTCAATAGAGAAAAGCTTGCATGCCCCAGTCTTCTGTGCCACAGTTCAGCATTCATCAACAACTTTCAAGCAACTCCAATCACCACTTTGTAGGGATTCAAAATCAGCAACATAGATGTTCTTGTATTTTTTGGCCACCAGTACCACTACACCCGTTACTAGATTAGTAACTATGCGTATTTTTTACAAGAACTCCACCTTGTTTCCTTTATCACATATTTGAGAAACACTCAAGAGACTGTACTTGAGGCCATTGACGTAGTACACATTCTCAATTGAGTGAGTGAGTGATTTCCCAATTTTTCTAACTCCAAGAATGTACCCCTTGATCCCATTGCCAAAGGATACATTCCCTCCTTGCAAGGCTTTTAGTGAAAGAAAGCCCATGGTGTTCCCAGTCATGTGCTTTGAACATCCACTATCCATGAACCATTGTCTACTGCTTCCTTTCACTGTTCCCTGCATAAGGAAATCAAGAGTTAGTTTTAGGAACCCAAGCAAGTTTGGGTCCCTTGTAGTAGGCAAGAAGATGTATAAGAGCTCTTTTAGTCCATGCAAGTAACATGCATTTTTTATGGGTGGCACCTGGTCTCTTTTCAGTAGTTACTTTTTCAGCAAACACTTTGTTTTTCTGAAGAGACTGGACCTTGGCTTGGCAATTTTCTTTGAAATGCCCACTGTTCCCACAGTGGGTACACAGCCAATTATCCGGTACAGTAACTACTTGCTATGGGGGTTGTAAGGAATTCTCTCCCTTTGAAGCCCTATTCCCTGCCTGTTTCCACTATTATTAACATACATGGCAGTAATAGCTTCCGAGGACCAGGTCCACTTAAGGGACTTCTCAAGATCATTTTTTACTCTTTCCAGTTCTGCTTGGAGCTGCCTATTTTTCTCAAGTTCAACGCACAAACTAGTTCTCACAGCTTTGAACTCGTTTTCAAGCTTAATGTGTGCCTCACTATTTACCTTTTTTACTTTTTCAGAATTTCCAAGCCTATACTTAGTTCCTAGTTCCTCTATAGTTTCCCTCAAGTCTGCAATCACTATCAAGAGGTCATCTCTCTGCTCCTCGATAGAATTTGTCGCGCCCTCTTTTTCTCGCGAAATCGGGTTTTGACATTTCTGGGACAACTCCCCTTTTGAGAGGGTAGGTAATTGGAATTGAAAGAGTCGCCACCTAACGGATTAAGGTTCATTAGGGCACCTAGAGCAGATAAATCATGTTACCAGCTTACATCACCAGAGATCGGGTAAGGGCTCGAAATTACCCTGAGGGGAAGGTGATAGGCACCCCCAAGGTCAACAATGGTGGGTCCCGACTGAACTTAATTTATGAATTAGTCAAATAAGAAGCAAGAAAATTACTCAATAGGGATGAGGGGTCCTAAGTTTTTTAGCCTAAAGGATCACCCCGTGCAACATAAATAATACTTTGTAACTCCCTCGAGTTGGTTGCTACTCATATTATTCAGCGGGCACAGACTATCATGTCCTGCTATCCAATTACTATATTTGAGTTTTTACTTAAATCTCTCTAATCAATTCTAACTCGTACCCTATGCGTGCACTACCCGGCCCTTACCTATGGTCCTGGAGGCATTAGGACCTCTATTTGGGATGGTTCTAGACTCAGCTTAGGTTGCTCAAAATTGTAAAACTAAGCGACATACAAAGCACATTGGACTTTTCATGCAAGAGCAGATAAAGGCTCAACTTAGCCTCCGCACATAAGGCAGCGAATGCATGCAAAACAACTGGCGTATTGACAGTTTAATTAGTTAAGGGTATTAGATCCTATAGACATAATTTCTACGTGATTCTGGACATGCTGACAGTAATTTCTGACTGATCCTGTAATTGACTACCAATTTTAATTTAAGCACATGAACCTAGAGGCAAGTTATCTAAGTGACAATTAATAATAGAAAAGCTCAGAATTATTACTTACCCCTATAGGCATGCTTTCTAGTGGTAGTTAGCAAAGCATTCATGCATAATTCCCGTTTTAACATTTGACAGAAATAGCTATTATCCCTATGAGCGTGAGTCCTACTTATGGTGATTGCTTGTTCATTGCCTCCTAAGGATATGCATATTAGCTAAGCGATCATAAAAATTGAGTAAGCCTATAGACAGGATTTCCAAGCGAACGGGTCTAAATTTGATTATTGTATTTCCTATAGACATGGTATCTAGGTGCAGTAGTGTGAGACATGAAGAATGTTCAGAATTACTTGTTTTGATCCTATTGGCATGATATCTAATAAAACATAAATCAGAACATATCGAACGAATTAAATCCTATAGGCATGTTATCTAACACACAATAGCAGAACGTATTGAATGAAATAAACACCTATAGGCATGTTATCTACTGAACAAATAAACCTTTAGGCAGGATATCTAACATATAGTAGCAGAAAATATTTGAAAGGAATAAACACCTATAGGCATGTTATCTACTGAACAATTAAACCTATAGGCAGGATATCTAACATATAGTAGCAGAGCGTATTGAATAAAATAAACACCTATAGGCACGTTATATGCTGAACAAATAAACCTATAGGCAGGATATCTAACATATAGTAGCAGAAAATATTGAATGAAATAAACACCTATAGGCATGTAAATACTGATCAAATAAACCTACAGGCAAGGTATCCAACATATAGTAGCAGAAAATATTTGAAAGGAACAGACACCTATAGGCAGGTTTTCTACCCATTCTCATTAAAACCAAGCCTAGTTTTCCCAATTCACTATTGCCCCAATTGTTATTACAAATACTTATTACAGACCATAATTAAATGAATAAATTACAAAGTATATAACTATAGGAAGCCTGCAGCAGGCCCAAATGCACCTGGATAGCCCAGGACTTCGACCCATAACAGCTCCAAGACTCACTTTCACAGGTACACAATAATAAGTAGTGAATGATTCACCCATAGCATATAGAACCCAGATCTCTAGCGTGTGCAAGTTCCCAAGGGCTTTAAGAGCCCAGGGCAATGCTCACGCTAAAGAATGAATACTCAGAAATAGTTTGGAGGGGATTGGAAACCAAACCCCGGAGTCTCTGAGTTCACGAGAGTCTCACATGGACCCCGAGCAGTGCTCACACTGAGGAGGTGAAGGAGAGAACCTAAAGGATCTAAGAATAGGAGGTTTTAAAAATTAGCATATAAAAGGGAGTAGGGGCAGATTTCAAAACAGTTTGATTCAGAAGAAACAAGGTTTAGAACACAGGATTTGCATTCAGAAAACAACAAAGTTTGCAGAGTACATAGTTTCAAACAGGTTAGTTCATAAGAGATACTTAATTACACTAAGGGAGCATGCTAACACTTAAGACAACCATTGTTTAGTTACAGAAATAACTAAGGCAAAGCAGTCAGATCATCACATGACATATTATCAAACAGGGCACAGGAGCAACAAATTAAGACAAATCAACTAATTACATGCTTGTAGTATCCTAAGAATGCAAGGTTCAAACAAGTGCAGGATTAACAAACAGTGTGCCCGGACAAATTTGAACATCAAGCTATCTTATAAGAGGATTCAAAAGCTAATCTTATACTAACAATATTAACCATATGATTAGAAGAGAGCCATAGGAGCATAAAAAGTAGAATCATGCTAAAGGTAAGGTTCAAGACATGTTGTTCAAGTAACACTAATTATAAAAAAACATGGAGAATGAAACGAAAAGGGACTAAGGCTTACCAGTTAAGCAAGAAAGCAAGTAGATATGCTACAGAAAATAGGTTCCAGAATCACTTGGCCTTGGCTTTCAGCCGGCCAAGACCAGAAACAATGAGCACAGAATCAGAGTAGAAGAACTAAGTTTTAGTGAGAGTATGAGAGTTCGATGTCCTAAAGGGAAGAGGGGAAAGGGTTTAAATAGTGTTCAATTAGGTAGACAAATAAGGGAATAAATCAAACAAACACAAGTAAGGAAAGAAAATAAATCAGGATTTAGTTAAAGTCATATTTTAGTTAGGGGCATGTTCGGATTGTGTTTTGGGGTCCGTAGCTTAATTAGGCCTGAAATGTCGAAAGTTGAATTTTTGATGTTTTCAGTTCGGTAGTGAGATTCTGATCTAGGGGTTGGAATGAAATTCCGAGAGTTGGAGTAGCTCCGTAGTGTTGAAAGTGATGTGTGTGCAAATTTTCAGGTCATTCGGGTAGAGGTTTGATAGACTTTTTGATCGAAATCGGAAATTTGAAGTTTTGGAAATCCTTAGGCTTGGATTGGAGAGTGATTTGTGGTTTTAGCATTATTTGATGTGATTCGAAGGTTGGAATAAGTTCGTGTTATGTTTTAGGATTTGTTGGCAGGTTTGGTTGAGGTCTCGGGGGCCTCGGGTGAGTTTCGGGTGCTTAACGAAAGTTGAATTGGACTTACGAAAAATTTGATGTTGGTTGAACCTGTCATAACCGCACCTACAAGAATGGGAATACAGGTGTGGCGCCACAGAAGCGGCTTGGTAACCACAGAAGCGGATTTTGGTCCAAGCTCCAGAAGCCGCAGGTGCGAGAAATCGAATGCACCTGCGAGATCGCAGGTGCGGTAAGAGAGTCGCAGGTGCGGAAATTTCCGTTTAATGAAAAGTCGCAGGTGCGACTTGGTCAACGCAGAAGCGTGACCGCAGGTGCGGTCCTAGAGCCGCAGATGCGGTTTCACTGGTCAGAAAAGGGAAAGAACGAGGGTTTGAAATCAAAACTTGGAAAATTGAATTGGGAGCTCGGTAGGAGGCGATTTTTGGAGAGATTTTCGGAGGGAGTTAACTAGTAATGATTCTTAACTCCTTTTTGCTTATAACCCATTAATCTAATCATGAATTCATCATCTAATATCGGATTTGGGATGAGAAATTGGGAAAAATTTGGAAAAGGTTCTTAGGCCTAATTTTGGGGTTTTGATCAAGATTTTGATGTCGGATTGGAACAATTTTGGTACGTTTGAACTCATGAGAGTGTGAGGGTTCTGAATTTGTTAATTTTACTCGATTCCGAGACGTGGGCCCAGGGGAGTTTTGGTCATTTTTCCTAATTTCGCGTATTAGCTTAGAATTTATTAGTTGAATGAGTTACTTGAAGTGTTATTTAGATTATGCAATTACTTTGAATAGATTTAGGCCATTTAGAATTGTATACTCGTGGCAAGAACGTGGTATAGAATTGATTGAGCTGGTTCGAGGTAAGTGGCTTGTCTAACCTTGTGGGGGGGAACTCATCTTAGGATTTGGTACTGTGATATCTGAGATGCCTTGTACGTGAGGTGATGAGCGCGTACTTGTGCTGATTGTTGAAAATTCTATTTTCCATTTTAGTATCTATATTTCGTATTTTACTTTACTATTTACACTATTTGAACTTTGAGCTTACTGTTAGCTTAGGAAAGCATGCCTAAATGACTAAGTTGCCTACATGCTCAAACTGCCTTATCTGTTCTCTATGCAGCATGCTAGGTTAGAATTACTTGTCTATTTTGATATTAAATTGAATTAAGTTGATTATTCTTGTGTTGTTGCTGCGTGTTTACATTGGGACTACGGGCGGTTCCCGGTAGATCCCCCTTGTCTATTTACTTTTGGGACTACGGATGTGGTATTCCGGTAGATCCCCCTGCACAGTGATATGGACTATGGGACAGCACCAGGGAGATCCACCGATTATTTACTTTTGGGGCTACAAGACGGGATCCTGGTAGATCCCCGGTTGTTATCTTTATGTTGAGTTATATACCTTCTGTGATTATTTGCCTTGGTTGTGGTTGTTGTTTTCTCACATTATCTGTATTTCTTTACTACTGCTCATCTTCCTTATATATTATTGTATACGACTGGCAAGGCCCTGAACTTCCTCATCACTACTCGACCGAGGTTAGGCTTGGCACTTACTGGTACCACTATGGTGTACTCATGCCCTTTCTTGCACATGTTTTTGCGTGTGCAGATCAGGGTACTTCCACTCAGTCTTATCACCCTTCAGGCGAGGCGCTTTCTATAGAGACTTCAAGGTATATCTGCCGCGTTCGCAGACTGAGGAGTCCCTTTCCATTCTCTGTAGTAGTATAGCCCTTCTGTATCTCGTTATCGTTAGACATTCTAGATTTAGAGCATTTTATGTTCTCTTAGCTTGTGATTCATGGGGTTCTGGATTTTGGGAGTGTTAGGTTGAGATTCTTGTACTGTTATATGTCGGGCGGCATCTTAAACACTGTTATACTTTGTTATCTCGGTTTTTTATTTGTTTCTTTTCCGCAATTATGTCTTTTCTGCATTTGTTAGGCTTACCTAGTCGTAGAGACTAGGTGCCGTCACGACTGTTCACGGAGGGCTAACTTGGGGTCGTGATAAGTTGGTATCAGAGCTCTAGGTTCATAGGAGTCATGAATCATAGGCCGGTTTATTAGAGCCTCGCGGATCGATACGGAGACATTTGTGCTTATCCACGAGAGGCTATGTAACTGTTAAGAAAATTTCACTTCATTTGAATTCCTTATCGTGCGAGATCTTTGATATCAAAATTCTAAACTTCCGTCTTCTATTCTCTCATAGATGGTGAGGACACGTGCTATAGGAGGTGACCAGACACCCGCGCCCCCTGCGAGAGCCGTCAAAGGTCGGGACTGGGGTAGAGGCCGAGGACGCGCACGCGGTGCAGCTAGAGCACCTGCGTGAGCTGCTACCGAGGAGCCACCAGCAGTTCCAGCTGGAGCCCAGGCACCTGATACGCCCACAGCTACTACTACTCCAGCACTACAGGAGACCCTTGCTCAGTTTATGAGTATGTACACCACTCTAGCTCAGGTAGGGTTGTTTCCCCTTGCTGTAGCCATATCCCAGGCCGGGGGAGGAGCGCAGACTCCCGCCGCCCGCACTCCTGAGCAGCGAGTGCATGTTGAGCAGACCCCCAAGATTATACCGGTACAGCCTGTAGCCCCAACTCAGTCGAGGAGAGGGCAGTAGCTTAAGAGGAGGATCAGAAGAGGCTTGAGAGGTTCAAAAAGTATCAGCCTCCTACATTCAGTGGACTAGCATCAGATGATGCTCTTGGATTTCTAGAGGAGTGCTACCGTATCCTTCGTACCATGGGTATATCAGGATTGAGCGAGGTTTCCTTCACTACCTTCCAGCTTCGAGGAGGCACCTATTAGTGGTGGCGTGCTTATGAGTTAGACAGTCCGGATGAGGCAGCTTCCCTAACTTGGACTCAGTTTTCAGATATGTTCACGAGAGAGTATGTTCCCTAGAGCCTCAAGGACACTTGGCATGCAGAGTTTGAGCATTTGCGCCAGGGTACTATGACTGTCTCGGAGTATGCTGTCTGTTTCACTGACTTGGCTAGATATGCACCAGCTTTGGTTTCTACTATTTGCGAGAAGGTTCGCCGGTTTATTGAGGTGCTCATTCCCAGCATCAGGTCTAGTATGGCTGGGAGTTGGAGATGGATATTTCTTATCAGCAGGTGGTGAGCATTGCTAGGAGAGTAGAGGGTATGCATGCTCGGGACAGAGAGGAGAGGGAGGCTAAGACGTCTCGAGAGTCGGGCCATGATTTTGGTGCCCGTGCCCCAGCTTCAGCTCGTCAGTGTAGGGGTTATATGAGTCACCCCGTTCATTCAACTCTTCCAGCAGCCAGTGGTATTCTAGCTCCTCCTAGACCTCAGGAGCCTTATTATGCACCTCCAGTATCTAGTGCGCCTCCTGCACGGGGTGCTTTCAGTGGTCAATCCAACAGACCTGGCCCGAGCCAGTCACAGCCGCCACGTCCTCCTAGAGCTTGTTTTGAGTGTGGTGACACACGCCATATGGTGAGGGATTCCCCTAGAATAGGGAGGGGTGCACCTTCACAGATTTCTCAGCCACAATGCACTCCATAGAGTTCTCAGGCTATGATCACAACACCAGTTGCTACCCCACCTGCTCAGCCAGCTAGAGATGGAGGTCGGGGAGGTAGAGGTTTCCCTCGAGGGGGAGGCCAGGCCAGATAATATGCCCTCCCTACCCGTACTGAGGTTGTCGCCTCCGATTCTGTCATCACAGGTACTATCCTGGGCTGTAATAGAGATGCATCGGTTTTATTCGATCCAGGCTCCACTTATTCATATATGTCCTCTTATTTTGCCCCGTATTTGGGCGTATCTCGTGATTCTTTGAGTTCTCCTGTTTATGTTTCTACTCCTGTTGGAGATTCTCTTGTTGTGGACCGCGTTTATCGGTCGTGTTTTATTGCTCTAGTGGTTTTAAGACCAGAGTCGATTTATTATTGCTCAGCATGGTAGACTTTGATGTTATTCTAGTCATGGAGTGGCTATCGCCCCATATGCTATTCTTGATTGTCATGCAAAAACCATGACGCTAGCCATGCCAGGTGTACCATGAGTAGAGTGGAGGGGTACCTTAGATCATACTTCCAGTAGAGTTATATCGTTCCTTAAGGCTCAGCGTATGGTTGAGAAAGGGTGTGACGCGAATCTAGCTTATGTGAGAGATGTCAGTATTGATACCTCTACAGTTGATTCAGTCCCAGTAGTGTGGGATTTCTCTGATGTGTTTCCAGCTGATCTTCCGGGCATGCCGCCCGATAGAGATATTGATTTTGGCATTGATCTGTTGCCGGGCACCAGCCCATTTCTATTCCTCCGTACCATATGGATCCTCCTGAGTTGAAGGATTTAAAGGAGCAGTTACAGGAATTGCTTGATAAGGGTTTCATTTGGCCCAGTGTATCACCTTGGGGTGCTCCTGTCTTATTTATGAAGAAGGATGGTTCTATGCGTATGTGTATTGATTATCGCCAGTTGAACAAGGTTACAGTGAAGAACTGTCATCCTTTGCCTCGTATTGATGACATGTTTGATTAGTTACAGGGTGCTTGTGTGTTTTCTAAGATTGACTTGTGTTCAGGCTATCATCAATTGAAGATTCGGGAGCCAAATATCCCGAAGACTGCCTTCAGGACTCGGTTTGGTCATTACGAGTTCCTTGTTATGTCATTTGGGCTGACCAATGCCCCAGCAGCGTTCATGCATTTGATGCATAGTGTATTCTGGACATATCTTGACTCATTCGTCATTGTGTTTATTGATGACATTCTGGTATATTCCCGGAGTCGGGAAAATCATGAGCAGCACCTGAGGACAGTGCTTCAGAATTTGAGAGAGAAGAAATTATATGCTAAGTTCTCGAAATGTGAGTTTTGGTTGGATTCCGTGGCATTCTTAGGTCACGTGGTATATAGTGAGGGGATAAGGGTGGATCCGAAGAAAGTGGAAGCAGTGCAGAGTTGGCCCAGACCATCCTCAGCTACAGAGATCCATAGTTTTCTTGGCTTGGCGGGTTATTACCGTTGATTTGTTGAGGGATTTTCATCCATCGCAGCACCTATGACCAGACTGACCCAGAAGGGTGCTCCGTTCCAGTGGACAGAAGAGTGTGGGGAGAGCTATCAGAAGCTCAAGGCAGCATTGACTACAGCCCCAATTTTGATATTGCCTACCTGTTCGGGGTCTTATACTGTCTATTGTGATGCCTCGAGGATTGGCCTTGGAGCGGTATTGATGCAGGATGGTAGGGTGATTGCCTACACATCCAGACAGTTGAAGGTTCATGAGAAGAATTATCATGTCCACGATCTTGAGTTAGCTGCTATTGTTCACGCCTTAAAGATATGGCGTCATTATTTGTACGGTGTGCCTTGTAAGATTTACACTTATCACCGGAGTTTGCAGCATCTATTCAAGCAGAAGGACCTTAATTTGCGCAAGAGGACGTGGTTAGAGCTGCTGAAGGACTATGATATCACTATCTTATATCACCCGAGCAAGGCCAATGTGGTGGTCGATGCTTTGAGTCGCCGGGCGGAGAGTTTGGGGAGTTTGGCTTATCTACCAGCAGCGAGAGGCCCGTGGCGATGGATGTTCAGGCCTTAGCTAGCCTGTTTGTAAGATTGGATCTTTCGGAGCCTAGCCGGGTCCTTGCTTGTATGGTTTCTCGGACTTCATTGTTTGATCGTATCCGAGAGCGTCAGTTTGATGACCCTCATTTACTTGTCCTCAAGGACAAGGTTCTGCGAGGTGATGCCAGAGATGTGACCATTGGTGATGACGGGGTATTGAGGATGCAGGGTCGGGTTTGTGTACCCAATGTTGATGGGCTTCGGGACTTGATTCTGGAGGAGGCCCATAGTTCGCGGTACTCCATCCATCTGGGTGCCGCGAAGATGTATCAGGATTTGAGGCAGCACTATTGGTGGAGGCGGATGAAGAAAGATATAGGTTGGTTTGTAGCTCGGTGCCTCAATTTTCAACGGGTAAAGTATGAGCACCAGAGACCGGATGGATTGCTTCATCTGATACATATTCCGGAGTGGAAGTGGGAGCGAATCACCATGGACTTCGTAGTTGGGCTCCCACGGACTTTGAAGAAGTTCGATGCCATTTGGGTGATTGTGGATCGGCTAACCAAGTCCGCGCATTTCATTTCGATATGTACCACCTATTCTTCGAAGCGGTTGCCGGAGATTTATATTTGGGAGATTGTCCGTCTGCATGGTATTCCAGTTTCTATTATTTCAGATAGAGCTACTCAGTTCATGTCACGGTTCTGGAGGGCCGTACAGCATGAGTTAGGAACTCGTGTAGAGTTGAGCACAGCATTTCACCCCCAGACCGACGGACAGTCCGAGCGCACCATTCAGATTCTTGAGGATATGCTTCGTGCATGTGTGATGGAGTTTGTAGGTTCTTGGGATCAGTTCTTGCCACTGGCTGAGTTTTCTTATAACAACAGTTATCAGTACAACATTCAAATGGCACCGTATGAGGCCTTGTATGGTAGGCGGTGTAGGTCCCCGGTGGGTTGGTTCGATCCAGGCGAGGCTAGATTATTAGGAACGGACTTAGTGTAGGATGCTTTGGAGAAATTCAAGGTAATTCAAGATAGACTCCGTATAGCCCAGTCCAGACAGAAGAGTTATGCGGATCGGAGGGTACGTGATGTTTCCTATACGGTTGGAGAGCAGGTTTTGCTGCGGGTTTCGCCTATGAAGGGCATTATGAGATTTGGGAAGAAAGGGAAATTGAGTCCGAGGTTTATTGGCCCTTTTGAGATATCGCAGCGTGTTTGGGAGGTTTTATATGAGCTTGCCTTACCTCCCAGCTTGGTAAGAGTTCATTCGGTATTTCATGTTTCGATGCTCCGGAGATATCACGGTGATCCATCGCACGTGTTGGATTTCAGTTCAGTCTAGTTGGACAAGGATTTATCTTATGTTGAGGAGCCAGTGGCAATATTGGACAGGCGGGTTCGAAAGCTGAGGTCAAAGAACATTGTATCAGTAAAGGTTCAGTGGCGGGGTCAGCCGGTCGAGGAGGCGACCTGAGAGACCGAGCAGGATATGCGCAGCCGTTACCCACATCTTTTCACTACTTCAAGTATGTCTCTATGCTCGTTCGAGGACGAACGAATGTTTAAGTGTGGGAGGATGTAACGACCAGGCCGGTCGTTTGAATAATTTACGCCCCGATCCCCTATTAACTACGTCGGTTCTGTTAGGTCCGTTGGGTGATTTCGGGCTTATGGGCGTGTTCGGATTGTATTTTGGGGGTCCGTAGCTTAATTAGGCTTGAAATGCCGAAAGTTGAATTTTTGAAGTTTCTGGTTTGGTAGTGAGATTTTGATCTAGGGGTCGGAATGGAATTCCAAGATTTGGAGTAGCTCCATAGTGTTGAATGTGACGTGTGTGCAAAATTTCCGGTCATTCGGGCGAGGTTTGATAGACTTTTTGATCGAAAGCGAAAATTTGAAGTTTTGGAAATCCTTAGGCTTGGATTGGAGAGTGATTTCTGGTTTTAGCATTATTTGATGTGATTCGAAGGTTGGAATAAGTTCGTATGATGTTTAAGGATTGGGTGGAAGGTTTGGTTGAGGTCCCGGGGCCTCGGGTGAGTTTCGGGTGCTTAACGGAAGTTGAATTGGACTTAGGAAACATTTGATGTTGGCTGAACCTGTCATAACCGCACCTGCGTGAATGGGACCGCAGGTGCGGCGCCGCAGAAGCGGCTTGGTAACTGCTGAAGCGGATTTTGGTCCAGGCTCCAGGAGCCACAGGTCCGAGAAATCGAACGCACCTGCGAGATCGCAGGTGCGGTAAGAGAGTCTCAGGTGTGGAAATTTCCGTTTAATGAAAAGTCGTAGGTGCGACTTGGTCAATGCAGAAGCGTGACCACATGTGCGGTCCTAGAGCCGCAGATGCAGTTTCACGGTTCAGAAAAGGGGACGAATGAGGGTTTGAAATCAAAACTTGGAAAATTGAATCGGGAGCTCGGTAGGAGGCGATTTTTGGAGAGATTTTCGGAGGGAGTTAACTGGTAATGATTCTTAACTCCTTTTTGCTTATAACCCATTAATCTAATCATCAATTCATCATCTAATTTCGGATTTGGGATGAGAAATCGGGAAAATTTTGGAAAAAGTTCTTAGGCCTAATTTTGGGGTTTTGATCAAGATTTTGATGTCGGATTGGAACAATTTTTGTATGTATGAACTCGTGAGAGTGTGAGAGTTCTGAATTTGTAAATTTTACCCAATTCCGAGACGTGGGCCCGGGGGGCATTTTGGTCATTTTTCCTACTTTCGCGTATTAGCTTAGAATTTATTAGTTGAATTAGTTACTTGAAATGTTATTTACATTATGTAATTACTTTGAATAGGTTTGGGCCATTTGGAGTCGGATACTCGTGGCAAGAACGTGGTATAGATTTGATTGAGCTGGTTCGAGGTAAGTGGCTTATCTAACCTTGTGTGGGGGAACTCCCCTTAGGATTTGGTACTGTGATATCTGAGATGCCTTGTACGTGAGGTGACGAGCGCGTACTTGTGCTGATTGTTGAAAATTCTATTTTCCATTTAAGTATCTATATTTTGTATTTTACTTCACTGTTAGGAAAGCATGCCTAAATGACTAAGTTGCCTACTTGCTCAAACTGTCTTATCTGTTCTCTGTGCAGCATGCTAGGTTAGAATTACCTATCTATTTTTATATTAAATTGAATTGAGTTGATTATTCTTGTAGTGTTGTTGCGTGTTTACATTGGGACTATGGGCGGTTCCTGGTAGATCCCCCTTGTCTATTTACTTTTTGGACTACGGATGTGGTATTCCGGTAGATCCCCCTGCACAGTGATATGGACTATAGGACAGCACCATGGAGATCCACCGATTATTTACTTTTGGGGCTACAAGACGGGATCCTGGTAGACCCCCGGTTGTTATCTTTATGTTGAGTTATATACCTTCTGTGATTATTTGCCTTGGTTATGGTTGTTGTTTTCTCACATTATCTGTATTTCTTTACTACTGCTCATCTTCCTTATATATTATTGTATATGACCGGTAGGGCCCTGGCCTTCCTCGTCACTACTCGACCGAGGTTAGGCTTGGAACTTACTGGGTACCGCTGTGGTGTACTCATGCCCTTTCCTGCACATGTTTTTGCGTGTGCAGATCCAGGTACTTCCACTTAGTCTTATCACCCTTGAGGTGAGGCACTTTCTATAGAGACTTCGAGGTATATTTGCCGCGTCCTCAAACCGATGAGTCCCTTTCCATTCTCTGTAGTAGTGTAGCCCTTCTGTATCTCGTTGTCATTAAACATTTCTGGAGTTAGAGCATTTTTTGTACTCTTAGCTTGTGATTCATGGGGTTCTGGATTTTGGGAGTGTTAGGTTGAGATTCTTGTACTGTTATATGGCGGGCGGCATCTTAAACACTGTTATACTTTGTTATCTCGATTTTTTATTAGTTTCTTTTCCGCAATTATTTTGTTTCTGCGTTTGTTAGGCTTACCTAGTCGTAGAGACTAGGTGCCGTCATGACTGTTTACGCAAGGCTAACTTGGGTCGTGACACATACGAGGAAGGAAAGAGTAAAAACCCTAGTTTTAGGTAAAATATACAAAATCGGCAGTAATAACAAGCAAAGAGATGCATATAGGCACACAGACGGAGATTTTAACACAATAATTAAAGAGTCAATCGGATTTGGTTTGATTTTGCAGAATCTAAAATCCCTAATTTAGGGTAAGTAAAATAGTCAAAAATAACCAAAGAATAACATAGATGCACGTAGATACATGAGAACATTAAAGAGAAAATACTCAGAATTAAGGAATCATAACAGATTAGAAAATATCCGAGCCCTAATTCTGGGCGAGTAAAATCGCAATAGCATGCACATAGACATGTATACGGAACATTAGAGAAGATATTTAACCAAAAATAGAACCAGAATAGAGTTTAAAAGATCTGAGCCCTAATTTTAGGGCAAATGAGATTTAGTCAGAAAACTTTAACTAAAATCACTAAGAAAATGCACATAGACGGATATCAAAGAAGGTACTTAACAAAAACAAAACCATAATAGATCTTTGAAAAGATTTGGGCCCTAATTTTAGGGCGAGTAAATTAGACAAAAAACTTTTGACGAAAAATCACAAAACATCCATAGATAGACATGCGGAAACATAAATGAGATTTTTAACAAAAAATAGGAACAAAATCTCAACAGATCTTAAAAGATCTAAACCCTAGCTTTAGGGTAAATAAAGAATAAAGAAAATCTCAGAGAATCGTGCCATAAACTGTCACGCCCCGAACCTGGGCCTGGACGTAACACGGCACTCTGTGCCTGACTACATGTGACCGAGCGAACCAACTGGCTGGCTGAATCAACATGTGATATCATAACATACTGAATGTGGAAGATAAACTAACACATACTGATATACTAAAAGTATGGATGATATAAATCTGAGTGCGGAAATACTAATACAATTCTGAAACATATTTGCAGCCAACATAGCTTAACATGAAAATTTTGAGACTCTATCTAACTCTTACTCTAGTCTATGAAGCCTCTAATGAAGTACTGAAAACACTGACTGTCTGTAAATACGGAAAGACTGTAAAGTAATGATAATGCCCCGAAAGAACTGGGGATCACCAAATAGCTGGTATGAGAATCCTAGCGCTCTGAATCATCAACCTGTAAATCATTACTTGCATCGTGAGATGCAGGCCCCGGGCAAAAGGGACGTCAGTACATTTGAATTGCACTGGTATGTAAAGCAACTGAAAGAAAGAATTATAAATGCTAAAACTAAAACTAAGTTGATAACTGAGAATTGATAATTAATAGCTGAATGATAACTGGTAACTGATAACTTAACTGAACTGGTAACTGATAACTTAACTGATAACTGATAACAGGACTGATAACTAGTGTCTGAAATGATAACTGATAACTGAAATGATATCTAATAATTGAACTAAACAAAGGAAGTAAGGATATGAATACTCCCTCTTCTAAATGATGAACAACCTGTTAATCTGAATAAATAAACTGCGGCCTCAGGCCCAATATATATATATATGTGTGTGTGTGTGTGTGTGTGTGTGTGTGTATATATATATATATATATATATATATATATATATATATTAATTGATTACTTTATTTGGATTAATAAATATGTAGATCTATATATTATTAAAAGGAGAGGAAAAAGCCCTCTCCTTAAGCCAAGTGGCAACCTAAAAAAATGCCACATGGCATAATTAGTTATTGGTTATTATTTTTGAATTTAAATATATATAAAAATTGAAAATAATAAAATTAAATAAAAAACTACCATATATATATAATAAAGAAAAATACATAACAAAAAAGTTATTCAATGCGCTCCCTGTATAAGTCCCGTTAGATTAACAAAGATTTTGTTCATTAAAATTTAGATAATATTATTAAGAACAATAGAATAAAATTTAAAATAAAAAATATTTTAACAGTAATAAATTATAAATCTTCTCATATATGACAAAAAGAAAGCGAATATTAAATATTGATTAATATAATAAAAAAAATATAGAACAAAAAAGTTATTCACTAACTATATAAGTACCTTTGATTTAATAGAGATTTCATTTCTATATCTATCTATATATTATTAAAAGGAGAGGAAAAAGCCCTCTCCTTAAGCCAAGTGGCAGCCTAAAAAAATGCCACATGGAATAATTGGTTACTAATTAGTTATTGGTTACTTATTTTTGAATTTAAATAGATATCAAAAAAGAAAATAATAAAATACAATAAAAAACTATCATATATATTAATTGGTTACTTTATTTGGATTAATAAATATAGATATCTTATAATTAAATATAATAAAAAAACAAAAAGAAATATATAAAAAATAACTACCCATTCAAATTGGGTGGGAGTAGTTTCAAGTTTGAGTTTTTAATTATTTTTAAATAAAAAATGAAATTAAAAAAAATAATGAATTACCAATTCAAATTGGAGTTTTAAAATTATTTTCAAATAATNTGAATACTCCCTCTTCTAAATGATGAACAACCTGTTAATCTGAATAAATAAACTGCGGCCTCAGGCCCAATATATATATATATGTGTGTGTGTGTGTGTGTGTGTGTGTGTGTGTGTGTGTGTGTGTGTGCGCACAACTGCGGCCTCGGGCCCAAGTATACGTATACATAACTGCAGCCTCAGGCCCAAAGATGCATAAAGCATTAACTACGGCCATAAGCCCAAATATAGGTGTTCAACATTCAGGAACTGAGAACAAACTGCAACACATGATAGTGAAATACTGAATCACACTGAGTTACATGATACTGGAATACTGGATTACACTGAGTTACATAATACTGGAATACTGAATAGGACTAGACTGAGACATGTATTCTTGAACTGATTATGAACACTGAAACTTCAACTGTTTATGGCATACTGAGTAATCTATACTAAGACTCGGGGGCATCAAACCCAAGTCTATATTGAATATGCACTGAGCTCACAACGTTCAGAACGAAAGTCATGAACGAGTTATGAAGCTAAAGAATAGAAGTTCTACAACTATTCAAGGAACTAGGCTAAACTATATTTCTGAGGCAATTAGTAACGTCGTAAAAGAAACGTAGTGTAGGGAGAATCATTAATATTCCCAAACATAGAGAGTTAGCCTCACATACCTTACCTTCCTGCACTTGAGCGTAATACAATGTTTGTCAACCCTTTCAAGTTTAATCTATAGCAATACAAGTCAAAGGGATTCCATATTAGCTATGATGCTTATGTTTTGGTCACTTAAGTATCTTATCAAACACTTGGTGAGAATAAAGCTTCATAGTCCTTGTTAATGGTGTCTTACACCCAATAAGCCATTCTCTTGTTCCTAGATAAATTCTAAAGTCTCAAATGGTTAAAATCAACATTATTCTTTATCTTCCATAAAGTAAACAACACCCTTAACCAATAATCAACAATCAACACCCCAAATCTATAATCGTTCATGCTTTTCTATCAAAATCCATCAACTCATATCTCATGAACTAGGGTTCAAAATCATTAAACCAATGCTAAAATCAATTAGAGGGTGAAGACATTAGCTTTTGGAAGTTCAAACCCTTTGAATTCGAGTTCTAGGCTTCCTTCTCTCAACAATGATGTCCCAATCGAATATCTAATGATATGGACGGTTTAACCATGTTAATAAGATGTTGGGAAATTGAAATTAACTTAGAATCACCATTAAAACTTACCTTGGGTGGTGGAAGGACCCTTAAGGAGTTAGGTTTTTTACAGTTCCCCTTTCTAGAGCAAGTTTTTATGTTTTGGAGCTGTGGGGAACGAAGTAGGGCTTTAAAATGACCCCACGAGCGCGCCCGTGCACCTGTAGACCTGACCACGCAAAACGGCAGTAACACTGCCTAAAAAGAAAGGCGGTCGCGCTAGGGGCGCACTCAGGGCGTGCATATCGCATACTGTTCTGTAAAACGCGCATAACTTTTTCACAGAGATTTGTTCGGGCTCCATAATATATTGTTGGAAAGCTATTTCAAAGGTCTACAACTTTCATGGTTTGAGTTTTCCAAAATGCCTTACAGATTTTCACTAATCTCTACTGGAAGATAGACCTTCTGCAAACTTAGTCGATTTTGTCAAATCTCATGCACCTCACTTTCCATCTTGATTTTGAAACAACTATTTTACCCATAATCATCCCGATGGGACTTCACATGTCCAAAATATAACCTTACTACTCCTTTAACTCATTCATACCTAAGTCAAATTTATGGGGTGTTATATTATCTCCCCCCTGGGATCATTCGTCCTCGAATGATTGTCCAGACTATAACTTCTACTAACTCCAGACCTTAAACGGGTCTGGTGGAAACATAAACTTTCATTAACACTTGTATACTAAACTGAATGAATACATGATAACTAAACTGTTGCGATACTGAACTGAATGACTACTGCATTGACTGAATATTGGTGTGCCATGGATACGTCAATACTGAACTAACATGGATATATGAATATCGAACTGGCACGAATATTTGAGTAATCTGAGTACTAAGCTTGCATGAATGTCTAAGTATTGGACTAACATGAGTAGCCGAGTATTGAGCTGACATTA
This sequence comes from Nicotiana attenuata, assembly GCF_001879085.1. Taxonomy (NCBI): domain Eukaryota; kingdom Viridiplantae; phylum Streptophyta; class Magnoliopsida; order Solanales; family Solanaceae; genus Nicotiana; species Nicotiana attenuata. The sequence continues at coordinate 49,946 of NW_017670444.1, forward strand.
GTATCTGAATATTGAACTGACATGAGTATCTGAGTACTGAACTGACATGAGTATCTGAGTACTGAACTAATATGAGTATCTGAGTACTGAACTGACATGAGTATTTGAGTACTGGAAACTTGAATGTTATAACATGATACGTGAAATACTAGTTGTACCACCGCTAATTCTGGTGGCAACTCCAACTCATAAGCTACTTAGACCGATCTTTTGTAGGATCATGTACGACGTGATATATTTGGGACCGAGCTTTTCTTTCTTCCCAAATCTCATAACGCCTTTCATAGGCGAAACTTTCAGAAACACCCAATCATCAACTTGGAACTCTAACATCTTCAAATGCTCTTGAATCAACTTAACTTCCTCTATAGTCTGATAGACCAAATTTGGTCCCAACAACTCTTCTTCACCAACTTTGAACCAACCAATTGGCGATCTACACCTTCGCCCATTCAGAGTCTCTCACAGTGCTATCTTGATACTGGAATGGTAGGTGTTATTATTAGCAAGGTCAATGAGAGGTATGTGATCATTCCAATTACTATTAACATCAAGGACATATCCTTAACTGTTTGAATAATGCGCTCTGCCTAGCCATCTTTCTGAGGATGAAAAACTTGTGCCTAATCCTTTCTGAAAGAATTTCTAAAATTTCATTTTAAACTGAGCACCACATTCCGAAATGACGGACAACGGAGTCCCATACACCAGACCATTTCCTGAATGTACAACTTGGTATAATCTTCTACTGAATTTGTAGTCTTTACTGGCAAGAAATGTTCTGACTTGGTAAGTCGATTTACAATCATCCATTCAAATCATGCTTTTAAAATGAGAAAGATAATCCCGTTATAAATTTCATATTTACCATCTCCACTCAAAATAGGTTATTATGCGATAAAATACTAGGCTTTCTGCTACTCGACTTTCACTTAGTTATAATTCGGACACTTGGCCACAAAGTGTGCAACGTCCTTTTTCATGTCGTTCCACCAATAAATATCCTTAAGACCATGATACATCTTTGGGGAACCTGGATGGAAAGAATACCTAGAATTATGGGCTTCTAACATGATCTCCCTCTTTAAGTCCATCTATGTCTGGAACACACAATCTGTCTTGGTACCTCAAAGTACCATCATCTCCCCCTTATTTAAAAGCCATCGTTTTATACTTGTGAATCTCCTCTTCAGCTACAACACGTAGGGATCATCACATTGTTTCTCTTTCTCTTCAGCTACTAAGGGGGAACAAGTCATATTCTAGACAACAACTCTACTATCTTTGGAGTACGTAAATCGAACTCCTAACTAGGCTAAGCGGTGAACTTCTTTCACCATAGTTGTCTTATCTACCTCAATCATGAGTTATACTTCTCACACTTTATCTTCTTAAGCACTTCCTAAAAACACTTATAGCATTATTGTGACCTGTCTTTGACAGGTACTCTAAATATTAGAGTCCCATGCAATGGCACTAGCCTCATAACACATAAATAGGCATGATTTTACAGCTTTTCTGTGATCACTTTATCATCAATAACTAAGCTTAGTGATCATTCTACTCACTTTGTATTTCTTACACATGCTAGACATAATCCCTGTGGTAATTATACAAATTCTTCCCTCATTACCGAACTGATGTTTTTTTCTTTTTCATATCCCATGCTAACTATTCGGGTTTCAAATCTCTAACTGGACTTACTGAAAATTTTCACATCACCCCTTAGACCAAAGGTCTTATACTTGTGTATCCTTCTCTTTTTGTTGGGACCTAAATAACTTTCCTTATTTTCTGCAATTCTTTGCAGTATACGTCAATGACGACTCATCTTCCAACTTAATTCTGAGAAATCTTTCTTACTAGGAAAAACTAAATTATTCACTTAATGAAAAGCTAATGTATTCACAACTATCATGCACAATCTTAACAATTTAACTCTATTCACACTATCAAACTTGGGGAAACCCCATTTCGATAATTCCTAAAGGCTATTCTTCTATAGCTTGCTCTCCCACTGCTAGCTGATTTTTTTTTTAAACTATGTGCATAGATCACACTTAGGGAATTCATCTGTCTTAAACAAAATTAGAATATCTAACCCCAAACTTTCTATATAATACAAAATCATATCATACTATAAACATCCGCGGTAATCACTTAGTCATATAACCTAAGGGGGAACTGCCATATCTTTTATCTTACATCAATAGTTGCTTCTTATAGTAGCTTACTAACGTGGTACTTGTAGTTATGATTTGAATAAATCTAAACAACTTAAAATCATTCCTTGAAATTCAATATTGGTTGCTCTTAGTTCTCATTGCATACATCATATCTTCTAGTCATTTGCATGAGTTGTACGAAATCACATCTTTGGTAATAACAAACGTTTCTGACTCCTAGGTATTTTACCCTTAGGCTCTTTTCTGTCCAAAACTATAGTGACCAATGTTAGGGTCTGACATCTGAACTATCATCATCCTGCATGTGGCTCCATTTGCAAGAATTAAAAGAAATTGTTCTCTGAGGTCTAACACATACGATTACCATACACAAACTTATCCTTCAGAGTATGCCATCATTTGATAAATCACTTCCTGCGCCATCCGGTGAGTCTTGGTCTTAATCCAGACCTAAAATATGCGAATGTTTCACTATAATCACCGTTACTTACATTTTCTTTGCGTATCCATATGCATCACTGTATACTCACAAGTCACCAGAAATTTTGATACACTGAAAATTGGATATTTGGTAAACATAAAACTGAATACTGGCGTACTGAATAACCATAAACTTGCTAACTGAAAGACTGTATAACTGGTAACTGAGGTAAATTGATAAACATAAGACATGATAACTGCTTTTGTACTTTTTGATAAGGTTATGATCAAATCTGTAATACTATCCATTGCATCCCACTTTTAACATCCTCTCAAGTCTCATATTTACCAACCTGTACTCCATAATTATACCCCATTAGGCAATTATCCTCTCTAGGACCTTAGGTTTCACCTGCGCGTCGCTTGGGCATCCAATACATTTGGAATTCGATAGGAAGAGAAGGTTAACTATTGCTCTAAGCTTCATGCCACGATCTAGAGTAGAAACAAATGAGACAATCCTAGATGTCTTGGTAGTTAACCATTTATATGAGTGGCCGGCACACACATATAAAGGAAACTCCACTAGACACTGCTTCATAGACTCCCTAGGACTCTTGAACCTTGGGCTCTGATACCAAGCTTTGTCACGCCCCGAACCTGGGCCTGGACGTAACACGGCACTCGGTGCCTGACTACATGTGACCGAGCGAACCAACTAGCTGGCCGAATCAACATATGAAATCATAACATACTGAATGCGGAAGATAAACTAATACATGCTGATATACTAAAAGTTTGGATGATATAAATCAGAGTGCGGAAATACTAATACAATTTTGAAACATATTTGCAGCCAACATAGCTTAACATGAAAACCCTGAGACTCTGTCTAACTCTTACTCTAGTCTATGAAGCCTCTAATGAAGTACTAAAAACACTGACTGTCTGTAAATACAGAAAGACTATAAAGTAATGATAATGCCCCGAAAGAACTGGGATCACCAAATAGCTGGTACGAGAATCCTAGCGCTCTGAATCATCAACGTGTAAATCATTACCTGTATCGTGAGATGCAGGCCCCGGGCAAAAGGGACGTTAGTACATTTGAATTGCACTGGTATGTAAAGCAACTGAAAGAAAGAATTATAAATGCTAAAACTGAAAATAAGTTGATAACTGAGAATTGATAATTAATAGCTGAAATGATAATTGGTAACGGATAACTTAATTGAACTGGTAACTGATAACTTCACTGATAACTGATAACTGAACTGATAATTGGTGACTGAAATAATAACTGATAACTGAAATGATAACTAATAATTGTAACTGAACAAAGGAAGTAAGGATATGAATACTCCATCTTCTAAATGATGAACAACCTGTTTATCTGAATAAATAAACTGCGGCCTCAGGCCCAATACCTGTTTATCTGAATAAATAAACTGCGGCCTCAGGCCCAATATATATATATATATATATATATATATATATATATATATATATATATATATATATATATATATCTGTGTGTGTGTGTGTGTGTGTGTGTGTGAGAGAGTGTGTGTGTGTGTGTGTGCGCACAACTGCGGCCTCGGGCCCAAGTTTACGTATACATAACTGCGGCCTCAGGCTCAAAGATACATAAAGCATAAATTGCAGCCTCAGGCCTAAAGATGCATAAAGCATAAACTGTGGCCTCAGGCCCAAAGATGCATAAATCATTAACTGCGGCCTTAGGCCCAAATATAGGTGTTCAACATTAAGGAACTGAGAATCAAACTACAATACATGATAGTGAAATACTGAATCACACTGAGTTACATGATACTGGAATACTGGATCACACTGAGTTACATAACATTGGAATACTGAATAAGACTAGACTGAGACATGTATTCTTGAACTGATTATGAACACTGAAACTTCAACTGTTTATGGCATACTGAGTAATCTATACTAAGACTCGGGGGCATCAAACCCAAGTCTATATTGAATACGCACTGAGCTCAGAATGTTCAGAACGAAAGTCATGAACGAGTTATGAAGCTAAAGAATAGAAGTTCTACAACTATTCAAGGAACTAGGCTAAACTATATTTCTGAGGAAATTAGTAATGTCGTAAAAGAAACGTAGTGTAGGGAGAATCACTAACATTCCCAAACATAGAGAGTTAGCCTCACATACCTTGACTTCCTGCTCTTGAGCGTAATACAACGTTTGTCAACCCTTTCAACTTTAATCTATAGCAATACAAGTCAAAGGGATTCCATATTAGCTATGATGCTCATGTTTTGGTCACTTAAGTATCTTATCAAACACTTGGTGAGAATAAAGCTTCATAGTCCTTATTAATGGTGTCTCTACACCCAATAACCCATTCTCTTGTTCCTATATAAATTCTAAAGTCTCAAATGGTTATAATTAACATTATTCTTTATCACCTATAAAGTAAATAACACCCTTAACCAACAATCAACAATCAACACCCCAAAACTATAATCGTTCATGCTTTTCTATCAAACCCATCAACTCATATCTCATGAACTAGGGTTTAAAATCATTAAACCAATGCTAGAATCAATTAGAGGGTGAAGACATTACCTTTTTGAAGTTCAAACCCTTTGAATTCGAGTTCTAGGCTTCCTTCTCTCAACAATGATGTCCCAATCGAATATCTAATGATATGGAGGGTTTACCCATGTTAATAAGATGTTGGGAAATTGAAATTAACTTAGAATCACCATTAAAACTTAGCTTGGGTGGTGGAAGGACCCTTAAGGAGCTAGGTTTTTTAGAGTTCCCCTTTCTAGAGCAAGTTTTTATGTTTTGGAGCCGTGGGGGACGAAGTAGGGCTTTAAAACGACCCCCCACGAGCGCGCCCGTGCACCTGTAGACCTGACCGCACAAAACGGCAGTAACACTACCTCAAAAGAAGTGCGGCCGCGCTAGGGACGCGCTCAAGACGCGCATATCGCATACTATTCTGTAAAACGCACATAACTTTTTGTACAGGGATCCGTTCAGGCTCTATAATATATCGTTGGAAATTTATTTCAAAGGACTACAACTTTAATGCTTCAAGTTTTCCCAAATTCCTTACACATGTTCACTTAACCCTTCTGGAAGACAGACCTTCTGCAAACTTAGTCAATTCTGTAAAATCTTATGCACCTCACTTTCCATCTTGATTTTGAAACAACTATTTTACCCATAATCATCCCGATGGGACTTCACATGTTCGAAATATAAACTTACTACTCCTTTCAATCATTCATACCTAAGCCAAATTTACGGGGTGTTACATAAAGCGACAGAGAATGAACATAGATGGAAAGAAGCAAAGATCTGAACCAGATTTTGTTCACAATAGGAGAGATTTGCTTGCCATATTAGGAAAGCAATTATGTAACACCATAAATGAGTAGCCAGTAGCGAGAAAGGCAATAAGGTAAGGGAATCACTGATTGATTCCATCTTAGGTTAGAATCGGAGGGGGTAACAGGTGACGGCGCTAGGGTTTTGAGAGGAAGAAGATGAAGGAGAGGGAGTGTATAGAGACAGCGGGTTGGGCTAAAGTGATTTAGGGTTTTGGCGGATGGGTATAATTAAAAGGGGTGAGGGTGCTGTGAGTCGTTGATCTTTAGAGATCAACGGCTGTGATTTTAAAAAGGGGATTGGGTCGGGTTTTTAAACGGGTATGGGTCTGGGTTAATGGGTATTGGGCTGATCTATTGGGCTAGGGTAATTGGTAGTGTATAGGTCCTAAATTAATTAAGAAAAAAGGGCTAGATTTTAAATACCCAATAAAATCAGTAAATAATTTTTAAAAAAATAAATAATAAACAACAAAAATATCACTTGTGCATGAAAATGATTTAAAACAATTACTTAGTATTATAAAAATATAAAAAGTCATTTTTATCTAAATATTATAATTATGCATATATATGGGCTATTATTGCAAAATATGCAATTTTAGCCTAAGGATGCAAAAAATAAATAACTAAATATATATATATATATATATATATATATATATATATATAGATATAGATATAGATATAGATATAGATATAGATATATATATTACTATTTACTATTTACTATATATATATAGTAAATAGTTAAGGCTTATTATATAAGCATATATTTAATGATTTACTATTTACTTTATATATATATATATATATATATATATATATATATATATATATATATATATATATATATATATATATATANTATATATATATATATAATATTTAAGGCTTATTATGGATATAAATGATGAAAAAATTAAATAGTAAATCATTATAAAATAATTTGTGATGCAATTAATAATTATTTATATAAAAATGCAGGAATAAATTGATTAAAAGCCTTTAAAAATTATAGAGAATTATGGAAAAATATATGCTCATGTACTATTTTGAAGGTATATATGCATATTTGAAATATGCGAGAGAAAAATTGGGTATCAACAGCATTCACTCTCTCCACTAAAGCATCCTTGTCTTTACTTAAATTCTCAACGGTTTCTTTTAAGTCAACGTCTACAACCACCAAATCATCTCTTTCATGTTCTACACTAACAATTTTTTCAGTTAGAACCATTTTTTCATTCTCCAAATCGCTTATGGTTTCCTTCAGATTAACTACACACACTACCAAATCATCTCTAGTTTGTTCAGCTTCTCCTAGTTCTAAGGTCAAGGCATCTTTATCCTCTACAATACTATGATAGGCATCAATTAATACACTTGCTAATGACATGAGTTTCTTAGGGGAGTAGGATTTCAGATTTCTCTGTACATCCCTGAAGCTTACCTCATCATTGTCATCTTCATCTATCGTCTGATTGTGCCATCAAAGAGAATATTGAATCATATTCATTTCTTTCAATTTCAACTGCCATCATAGAACTATCACTTGCACCAGTTTCTTCTTCAGACTCACTTGAGAAATCTCCTCATGCTGCAAGAGCTTGCTTCACAACGTTGTTAGCGGCATTCTTCCTTTTGAAGCGTTTGTCAGGAACCGGGTTCCTTTTAGCTGCTTTATCAAGGTTGTACTTGAAGTGTTCTTGCTTCAGGAGAGAAAAATCTTTGATCAAGTGCCCTGGCTTTCTACATTTATGACAAAGGTCATAATTTTTTGGTCTGCTAGAACTGCCTCTCTTTGGTATCCCTGCATTCCTTCTGACCATTTTTTGAAATCTTTTGGTTAGGTAGGCCATGTCACAGTCCTCCTCACTCGAGTCATTGCCTTCAGCTTTGAGTACCAAGTTCTTTTCCTTCTTGGGTTCTCCTCTTTCGTTGTCCTTCTTCTTCTTCATTTCGTAAGTTTTAAGATTTCCAACTAGCTCATCTATGGTTAGGGCGTGCATATCCTTTGCCTTAGTAATGGCATTCACTTTACTCTCCCACGAACTAGGCAGAACACCGAGAATTTTTCTCACAAGCTTGTTCCTTGGATGATTTCACCAAGCGAGTGTAGCTCATTTATGATGGAAGTAAATCTTGTGTGCATATCTTGAATAGATTCATTGTCTTTCATCCCGAAGAGCTCATACTCAGTGGTGAGCATATCAATCTTAGATTGCTTTACTTGAGTAGTTCTCACATGTGCTGTTTGCAAAGCTTCCCATATTTCCTTGGCAGATTGACAAGTTGAGATCCTGTTGTATTCATCAGGTCCTATACAACACACCAAAATTTTTTTGGCACAAAAATTTTTCTCCACAGCTTTCCTATCTGCATCGTTGTATTCCTTTCTGGTCTTTGGCATCGTCTGGAGGATCTCCGACCTTCTTCGTTGGGACATAAGGACCATCACATATAATATCCCACAACTCAGAGTCTTCTGCCATGATAAAATCATGCATTTTTGTCTTCCACCACCTATAGTATTGCCCATTGAACCTGGTGGCCTATACGTAGACTGACCTTCTTCAAAATTTGGTGGAGCAGCCATAAGGATTCTTCCTATGTGTTAGCCTGATAGAAAGAACCCGCTCTGATGCCAATTGATAGAATATATGAGTCCACCAAACTATATAGAGACCAGGTCCTCTATGAGTTTCCACTGATAAGCTAATAAAACAGTAAGTAAATAAGACAGGGAGTTTTTATGTGAAAAAATCCCTGCTCAAGGGGATGAAAAATCACGACCTACACTGGTAGGATTTCAACTCCACTATGAGCAACTTTTAGATTACAACCTACGCAATCTAGGAATTAAACTCTTAATCCCTCACTAACTTGTAATACACCTATTACAAGCCACTTTGCAATACACCTATTACAAAGACTTCAACTCATGACTAACTCTAGTCATGACACAAACACTAAAGGTTTATGGTTTTACAAGGGGGTTCCTAAGCAACGCTTCAAGATAAGCAAATTAGGAATTACAATGAAGAACAATTACAAAGTTACAACTCAACTAAGGACAACAAGATACTAGATTTAGGAACTGGTCCGTAGTAGTATTAAACTTTGTTCTTGATGCACTTGAGAATTGAATGCTTGATTAGTGATTGGTTGGAATGCTTGAATGCTCAAGTTGATTCTCAAGTGTTCAAGTAATGTTTTGTTGTAATGCTCTTTGTTAATACAACATGGATGACATCACTTAAGTGATGTAAGCACTTGGTAGGTCAAATGAAAAGTGATTGCAGAACCTGCGCTATACTGTTTCTGTGTACAGTGCAGGCAGTCACTTTCGAGCTGTAGACAGTTGACTTCGTACTGCTGTCAGGGAAACACAAGGGTATGAGGTCCCTGCGTTGATTCTCTATCTTCTGAAGTCGTAGCAGTTCTCATTAGCTGGAATCTGTTGATTTGAGTTGTGTACCAAATGAGTCAGGTTGCTTATCTGGTTCTTTGACAGTAAGTTTGTTAGATCATCAAAACACAAAGCTAAGGCATAGTAAACCCATTATGTCCTATTCTAGGTCAGTGGTCTCTTCTTCATTTTTCCTACATCAAGCCCATAACACTTTACACCTTTGATGGAGGAGTGGTTGTTGCCTTTTAAGTTGAGGAATGCCAAAGAACTGGCAATTTGCCTGAGGTTGGTCCCACTTGTTCTTGACTCTTGTAAGCCATAATCAATATATCATACTACAAGTGTAGATCTGCTGAAGTGTCATGTATAAGTGTTGAGTTATTAACAGTGTAGTTTTTTTGATAGCCTAAAATTGCATAGACAAGGTAACACAACAGAAAATTACCATTAGTAAGAAGCAGAAACCTCTTCAACCTGGTTGTTTGTCAGGTGAAGTTTGGTGTGCAATCTCTGTTCGATTAACACAATGCATCCTATATTATAAGGTAAATAGATGTTCATTAAATAAGGTCACGGGTTCGGGTTGTGGAATCAACCACTGATGCTGACTGCCTACATCATACCCTAAGTCCTTAGGGTTCGGTCCTTCCTCGGACCCTGTGCGAATGCGGGATGCTTTGTGCACCAGGCTACCCTTTTAGATGTTCATTAATCAGAAAGGCGTTGCTCTTATATGAAATCCCCTAAGCCCAAGTGTTGTAGTATATTGCATATAATTGGTTTAGATAGCTATTCGCTTAATTATGGATGCATATTGAGTGTTGTAACTGGACTCAAATTTGAGATTTCAGGTTATTGCTCATTACCTTAACCAATAAGTCCTACCCCCCCCCCCCCCCCTCCCGGCTTTTATTTCAATGTTGTCCTCTTACCTCCATCCATGTTTAAATTTCAGAGATTTCATTTTGTGTGATTTTTTAGTTTTTGTTTTCTGGAAAACAGTTGAATGCTTAGCCCTTTTTTCTGAGGAATCACGTCAACACTCCATATGGAGCAGCTCTTTACTGAACCTCCGAATTGTCATACTTCAATTAGGTGGGCTTTTGCTATTTATTTGTTGGTTTGTTGGCTTACTATAACTTGATAGTCCTTTTTTTTTCTTCTACTTCTATAATGGGAGAACACTCTGGAGTATCATGGTCATTGATTGTTGCTTTAGTTGGGAGGCGGAAAGAGGATGGGAGTTAACCGGGGGTTGAAGTAGTGAAAGAGGGTAGGGCAGATCTGATGCAGCCAGCCAGGGTTGGTTTTGCACTTAGAAAAGCATAATTTACAACTTTCAGTCTTTGTGAGGGAAGGATTGCATTTTGTGATGCATATATTTCTGGAGAGAATGGAGACTCTGTCCTTAGATAAGTCCTGCAATCCATATTATTTTTCCATGATTGTATGGATAACTTAGGCATCTCTTTTACATGTTTTGGACTAAGGAAAGCTACATCTAGGGTGTCCTTGGTACGAAGGAAAATGTTTTCTAATTTTTTCATGTTTGGTTGGCCAAAATGTTTTTCAATAGTACATTTTCCTGAAAAGTTGGAAAATAACTTCCCTGGCATGCCTAAGTAAGTCATTTTCCAGATGCACATTGCTGGGCTGATATGAGGCGCCAAAGTCCCGTGCTAATGTGTTCTTTAATCATCTTTCTTTTGATGAGGCTGTGACCATTTGTTGTATATATTAACATGGCCATCTTCCGCTAATTTCCTCAAGGGAGTGTTTTCTTGACTGAAGCTGCGAGCCTGTGGTGTTCTTTTTTTTTTCGAAAAAGGGTTCAAAATGCCCTTAAACTATTGGAAAAGGTTTAAAAATACCCTTCATCCACCTATTGGACTAGAAATACCCCTCCATCCACCTTTCTGGTTCACTTATGCCCTTTGATCGTTAGGTCAATGCTAAATTAAAAATAATTATTATTCTTTTTGTAAAACTTAAAAAAAAATATTTCACAAAATATTTTCGTTTTTTTAAACTAATGCACCAGTAGTCCGCTAATTTTTTTCAGTTTTTTTAGAAAACCGAAAATATTTTTTCTTTTAAAAAAAACTGAAAAACAAAAATAAAACGAAATGTTTTAAAAAAACGGAAAAAAATATTTTTCAAAAACGAAAATATTTTGTTGATAATATTTTTTTAAGTTTTTAAAAAACGAAATATTTTATTAAATTTTTTTCTGTTTTTTACAAAAAAAAAATTCCAGTTTTTACAGAAAAAAAAGCTTTAAAAAAACTGAAAAAAATGAAAAAAAGAAAAAAAAAATTGTAAAAACTGAAAAAATAAATAAAAAGACTTTACTAAATTAGTGGACTATTAGTGCATTAGTTTAAAAAAATGAAAATATTTTGCAAAATATGTTTTTTTAAGCTTTACAAAAAGAATAATAATTATTTTTAATTTAGCATTGACCTAACGGTCAAAGGGCATAAGTGAACCAAAAAGTAGATGGAGGGGTATTTTAAGCCCAATAGTTTAAGGGCATTTTGAACCCTTTTCCGTTTTTCTTTTTTCAGGAAATTTCACTATTGGAAAATATTCTCTACTCATCTACCAGAAAATATGTGAGAAAATAACTTATTTTTTCATCATTTAATGGAAGACATTTTCCAGGAAAAGACACTCTTAGTTTAGCTTAAAGGAGGCCCACAATGCAATCTGCTATCTTTATAGCTGGAGCTTAAGTGAGTCAGGACTTGTGAATGTATAGATGACAGTCAGCCTGTATATTATTGTGCATCTATTGTCTAAAGGTGTCTGAAGTAAGTGTTGAAAATCTTTGTGCTGGATTTTTATCTTATATGGATTCCAACTCATCAAGAATCTTGACCGGACCATTCTAAAAATTATTGGTGCGGTACTGGGCCTAGTTCATCCTTCTATTTCTCCCAGTCACCAGATGGACAAGAAACCTTGTTTCTAATAGTCAGCAAGTAAAAAAAGCAAAATGTTGCTAAGATTACATTTTTTTAAACACTTCATAATCTTATAATATAAACTAAGATGGAGTAAGTTTTGTCGTAAAAAAAAGTTTTGTCGTAAAAAAACATAAAGCAGGTAAAATGTGGCATAAATTTTCAAATTAGAAAGTTGTAACAATACCGAACTTCCTCACTATATTGATAAGAACTGGAATACTAATTACACCCTTGAGATATCAATTGCAACACTCAAACTAATGAATTACAATGAAAACTATTGAAATAACAAGTAACTAAGGATAGAGATAAGAATGGGGATGAGAAGCAGAACTTAGACAAGGGGATGAGGGAATCCAGATACTTAATAACATTTTTCCTAATTCTCAAAACTGTCGATGAACCCCTTTTATCCAATTGTCACGTGCTTCCTACTCAATCTGGATCCCAAGTAAATCTCTTGTTGGTCTGTCTAATTCCTTGGGCTTTTTGCAGTTTAGCCCTAGGCCCAACAGCTTGGCTAGCCTCCGTCCAATAACTAGCCCACAAGCGTTTTTGGAGTTATCCATGTTCACAACAATACTCCCCTCCTCAATAAGAACCTTGTCCTCAAAGTTCAAGATAGGAAATTCTAATGAGCGAACATGAGCATTTGTGTTGGCGTGCACCATTGAAAAGGATTCCCATATGCAATCTTTCGTGACCATCAATGTAGTGTCAGATATTAAGTCAAATGCAGTGGCACTATCATGATCCACAAGTATCCATCGATGAGAAAGTTGAACATCCAATAGAGAAAAAGTGATCCAGCAGCCATCATCACTTAGGCACTTCACTTTAGTTGTTCATGAAAGCATAGAGAACTCATCATAATGCCAAATTGAAGATTGACCATCAGCAAAATATCCAAACGGAATAGCTTGCTGGGCATTGTCAATTGCATTACATTGCAGCTGAAAGAGAGAGCATTTCGTTTCTTGGTGAACTCCACTTAAAGCAACATCTTGCTGCCAGGTCGTAATGTCCGGGGCACTGAAATAAAAGAAAACTGCCACTATGCCCTCATAGCTTTCTGCATTATCATATAAAAACCAAGCGATAACTCGATCGATGCAACTTTAAAGCTTCACCAGTATCGAATGCATACCCAGGAATGGCAAAAATGCTTCCCCTGCCAAAGCCAATAAAGCTAACTCCTTGTGTTTGAGAAGAACTAATGGATCGGCATCGTTGCGATAAATTGAGTTTCAGCAATGCTTCATGAGGCTCTCACTTGAGAGAATGCCCCTCATGAACAAGAATCCAATGATATGAGGCAGAAGCGTGCGGGTGATGCTTAAATCTAGTTGACAATGCTGCAAGAAAGTCACACATTAGAGCACCAACAGTTGCTAGTCCATGCGCGATCCTCCCACGATCATGTTGGATAATTATCGCGTCCAAATTATCTTCAGTTGTTGGAAAGATATGACCCATAACAGCATTGTTCAATTTGTCAATCCATGAATCTACAGCACGGCGCTTCGAACTTGGTCGCAGTTCAACAGAGTGCACGACTTTGTTTAGGATATCCAACAGGAAGCCAGAGAAAGGTGGTTTCAGGATTCGTGGAGGCCAAGGTTGAGTGTTGCAAGAACCGTCCTCCATATTATTTCTCTCTCTCCTGTAGCTAAACTTACCGGGATCAAAAAGAGGGAATATATCCTTATGCATCAACTGGATTCCAGCTAAAATGAAGATGTCACCGTAAAAATTTGGTTGATTAACCACAGTACACCAGTACTTCTCCTCATGTGGAAATTCCTTCGGAAAGATGTTAGTCAGAATAAATGGAAATCCCAAACTTGAAAATATGTTAGTGAATAGATTCTGTGATGGAACACCCATGTGGTCATTCAAGCTTGATCAAATTGCAGTGATAGAGCTAAAGAAGTCCATGCCGAGAATAACACATACAGCGTGTACGGTGCTCACAACTTGAAGGACCTTGTGGTGTCTCATATTAGTATGGATCCTGTCCTCAAGCTGTGAGGCAAGAACAATATGAGTAGTGCATTCCCCACCAAATGTCTCATTATAGTCACTGAAGTATTCACCTACACAATCATGTACAACCGTTCCGCCATAAGCTCCATCGAACTCTTGGATCTGTAGCAAGGAAGCAAAATGTGGATGCTCCTGGCTCACAATAAAGTTGTATACATTGAAAAGCTCTTTCAGTTGCATCATAGGAAAATAAAACTCCAAGCTACCATCAGGTTCCAAATGAAACACTGTATAGTAGGGAACAAAAATTCTATTGGTATCCTTTGCAAGCAGTTCTTGAGCTTTAAACAGATAAAGAAGGGCACAAGAAACAATCACAACAATCCATATAAAAAAATGAAGTGAGTAGTTCAAGCATGTAGAGCAAATGCAGTCACTATGGTGGTTCGCTACTATGAAGACGGATAACGTGGAAATCTATCATAATCAACATAAGGACCAGGATCAAAGATAATATACGGCAAACCAGACCTTGTTTTATGAACTAGACCAAACAGAGAAAACACGAGTATAGTAGCTTTAGTGATCCGAATATGCGGTGACTGTGTGGAGTAACTTTCCGCTAATACCTGGAGCCCTTTCTGTATTTTCTGCTCCCGAGCAAACTCTATGGATTTAGACAACAAGAATCCTAGAAGATCGCGTTCCTGCCCAGTATCAACCCAAATGCATCTGTGTGAGCCAAAGTCAAGGCAAAGTGACACTTGATTTTGAGTAACCCCACCAATATCTCCAAGAGAATTACGCAAGCATGGAATTGTGCGAAACCATTGTGTACCATCAAATGGAAATTCTATTACAGCAAATCTCACACTTGCATTAGACAACACAATTCCTCGGCTAGTAAAAACCAGAAGATCCGATGTATCCCAGTGATGAGATTTGTCAAACAACTGAGCAACAGTAGTATCTCGTGAATGTTCTTCCTCCCCGGTATTAGGTATGATCGTACCATCAAACACCTCACTATGTACCTTTGTTTGGAAGCTGGAATTTGCGCATAAGCTATCGTCGTGCACCTTGGATACTGTAGTAACAGAGTTGTCTCCCCCATGGGCAATAGCGTTAAGATCATGAATGCTTAAGCGCATTGCGGTGTGTGAACTGTCGTCGAACACCTGATCATCAATAGTGGCAAAATGTTTCGATACGAATTCCACTACCTCTACTGATTTTGCAGTCCGAATTTGAGGTGCTTCTATATCTGCAGGAGTTGCAGTCGCAGTATTACTTCTAGTAATCAATGCCATGGAATCTACAGTTTCACACTGCACTGGCAATTTATCGAGCATATGGGCCGCCTTCGAGTTTCCATTTTCATATGCCGATTCAAATGCCGATGATGTAGGAAGAAGGCTTGGAGCAGGAAAGGGAGACATAAGAGCTGATTGTGACACTATAGGGACAGGATTAATGTAGTTAAAACTAACCTGTGAGGAATCAACGAGACGCCTCACCGGATATGTTTCTTTTTGCTGGCGAAAATGCTGAGTAAATTTCTCTTTGAAATGTGCCCAATCGAAAAATTGCTTGTTCCGAAACAATCAATTGAACCAAGTAAGAGCTTCACCATCAAGGTAGAAGGAAGAAAGAGGTAGCCAGTCCTTCTCTGAGAAGCCAAGGTAGGTGAAGTACCGCTCAGCTCGAAAAATCCAACTTTTGGGTTGCCGATGCCGTTAAATCGGTCTAGTACCACCGCTGCCATTGGAGTCCGATGGATGAAAGCACCAATGTAACAATACCGAACTTCCTCACTATATTGATAAGAACTGGAATACTAATTACACCCTTGAGATATCAATTGCAACACTCAAACTAATGAATTACAATGAGAACTATTGAAATAACAAGTAACTAAGGATAGAGATAGAATGGGGATGAGAAACAGAACTTAGACAAGGGGATGAGGGAATCCAGATACTTCATAACATTTTGCCTAATTCTCAAAACTGTCGATGAACCCCTTTTATCCAATTGCACGTGCTTCCTACTCAACCTGGATCCCAAGTAAATCTCTTGTTGGTCTGTCTAATTCCTTGGGCTTTTTGCAGTTTAGCCTTAGGCCCAACAGCTTGGCTAGCCTCCGTCCAAATAACTAGCCCACATGCGTTATTGGAGTTATCCATGTTCACAACAAAAGTTCAGTTCCCTGCTAGATTAGTGTTCAGTAGAATTTTGTCTTTGTGTCAGGGGCAGATGCACGCAACTCGAAGCGGCGTCGGAAAATTTTACTAAATACACATATAGACACTGTAGACAAAGAAGTAATTAATTAAATGACACTATGTGACAAACTAACTCGCCTGGTCTGATGGGCTGCGCCACTTTTTTTTGCACATTTTTAAAGCATTTTTAGTTTAAAATTAGATTATGTGAGGATTGAACTCTCTATCCTCTAAGATAAAAATATTAACTAAAGTGATAAATAAATAAACAAATATAACATGCAATTAGTTTAGTACTTATAACTTAAAAGGATTTATTACTATAATTTGAAAAAATATTACTCTAATTTTTATACAATATACAACTTCTAGGTGACCGAATCTGCTGGTGCTACTCTTATCAACTTTTTATTTTTTTATGTCGTTTTAGTGATTTGTTTCTTAAGTAATAACACCGCTTGCAAAAAATCTTGCGTACGCCCTCATTCATTCATGCGGAAGACTAAACCGTCTCTTTTGACTCTTTCAATTGAATGCCATGAAAGTGAAAGGTCTTTCATTTATCTGCAGGCTATTACTCTGATTTTATGTGTACACTGCTGAATAACCCAAAAAAAAGTAATATTGGATGTCATATATTTCTGAAATCGCTTCGTGAATGCATCAAATCATGCATAATAACATCCTGATGTGGCATTTAGAATTTCCTTTCCAAATCCCCAAATGTGAAGTTCCTCGCGGCCCTTGAAAGATTAACAAGGTTGACAGCATTGTAGCTGCTTTCAATTTTTTTTTTGTTTTTAAATAATTACTCCCCCCGTTTCATATTAGATGAGGTACTTTCCTTTTTAATCTGTTCCAAAACAAACGACATATTTCTAAATTTGAAAATAATTTAACTTTAAACTCTTCATTTTACTGATTTACGCTTAATGAGAAGCTTTTATAGTCCCTCAAATGTCATGGCCCCACAAACCTTTTACCCCTTAAGCTTTTAAGACCACAAGTTTCAAAAATCTTCTTCTTTTTTCTTAAACTCCGTGCCGAGTCAAACTACCTCATCTAATATGAAACGGATGGAGTAAATAACAGCAAACATTCATATCTCATGTTACTTTATATTCATCACTGTCAGGTTTGGATGGAGTTTAGGGGTCTGATGTTGAAATAACGATCCTGTAGAATTGTGATCTATATCTGCTGGACAAACTTGTATTCCAACCATCTAAATCTGTTTTCTGCAGAAAAATTGCTGCTTCATTTTGTTTATGCCATCAATTATTTTGGTGTAGGTTTCTATTGAAGACTGAAGAAGACAATACGAGCTGCCAGGGTTGATGCAGGAGAAATAGGGTGGCTGCCTAATGGCCACTTACTCTGGTCTCTGAATAAGATGACCCAATACTCTCTCTCTCGCTTTCATGTGAATCCTGTGATAGGTTTTCTAAATCCAACCAAATATTTTTTAGGATAGAGATATATCAGTCATCATAACTTAATTATGTACGAAAACTTTTTAACTGCATGATGTGAAATAACGTACCTGGAGGAGCCCATTGACACCAGCTATTTTATTATCGACAAATGCCACAGCAATCATTCACAGACAAGGTCCAGTGGGTATGCTGTTCCAATTATACGAAGCTAGGTCCTATTCTCCTGCTCAGATATCGGGTCCAATTAATCCTTGTAGCTACCTTACTACTGCATCTGCATGCTGTTCAGGTTGCAATGCCGACACACTTATTTTGACCATGGTGGGTTTATGTTATCAGGGGCGTACAAACCGAACCGGAAAACCGCATCAAGCCGAAAAGTCAAACCAAACCGATTAAAAAACCCGATGAGGTTTGGTTTGATTTGGTTTGGTATTGAGTCAAAAAACCTGAACCAAATCGACA
Source organism: Nicotiana attenuata (assembly GCF_001879085.1). Classification (NCBI taxonomy): domain Eukaryota; kingdom Viridiplantae; phylum Streptophyta; class Magnoliopsida; order Solanales; family Solanaceae; genus Nicotiana; species Nicotiana attenuata. Next base: position 68,428 of record NW_017670444.1, read on the forward strand.
TATAAATATATAATTTTTATATATACTTTTATGGCTTTATATAGAATTTTTTGTTTAAAAATGTCGAGAAATATTTGATATTCATTTCTGGGATGTAATATTATATAGAATATGAAGTGCTCCATTTTTATTAACTTTGAATAATGTGTTGTATGATCAATTTCTCATTAGGTGTAATTGAACTGCGTCAATCTCTTTGTTTTTCCATATTCATATGTCAAGATCTCTTATATTCTTATATCTTTTTCGAATTTGAAGTGGTATTCCGATAATTGAAAATTAAATAGAACATATCATTATTTAGGTATCATATTGATTTTTATGTTTAATTATTAAATTCGGTTAACTTTGAAAGTGTACATCAACGAAAATTTATTGTCAGACAACTAAAAAAATAACTATCATGTGTTTCTAAGAAAATTCTCCCATAAGAATATTTTAATAGAGCATATGTTTGTCAATTTTTTCAATTTTTATTAAACATATATTTACTTATAAAAAATTCAACAAAGTAAGATTGACATATTATTCATGTAATAAAAAACTCGAAAAAGCCGACAAACCAAACCAATCCGAACCGATATAAATAGTTTGGTTTGGTTTTCATAAAAATCGAACCAATTAACCCGGTCCACGTACACCCCTAATCAGCAAGTGAGATCGCACCTACTTGGACCACATAGTTAGATCACATATATGTTTTGAATGTATTTGTATAAGAAACTGTATCCAATTAAAACTCACTAATTCTAAATACTAGAGCCATACTTTGCAGTTATACATAAGCAAAATACTGAAAATCGAATTTACTCTTCCTATTTCTAACCATCGGGGTCTGGAGGTGGCTAGTGGAAGACGTTCACTTCACATTCCTTGAAGGGCTTTGAGTTTTGAAACTTGGCAGGTGTGATAACTTTACTCAAGGGTCCAAAACCCGACATAGACTATTTTCAGCATTTTCGGCCCGAGTTGTGACCTCATATTATATATCTCAAGTAGAGTGATTCTCCCCATGAACCTCTACATGTGATGTTCCAAAAATATAAATATGTAATTTACTAAATTAAAACCTATTGTTGAGTTCAAAGATTAAATTTTTCTCCAGCGTTCTATGCCCTGAGCACAAAGTTTGGGGTTTTGCTGGGTGAAAGGTAGTTTGTGGTGGACAGTAAAACAAAAACAACATACCTAGTATTAATTCACATTGTGGGTGCTGGGGAGGATAGTGTGTGTTTACAGTAAAAATAGTAATAACAATTAAATTTGTTGATGGGACTCTAAAAATACGTGATCTATTTTTATGCTAGTTGTTTAAGCGAATGATGCTATGTGTATGGAATTTAGAGACGAAATGCGAGCTAAAGATAGAGCTATAATCAAACTGATGAGCTAGCCAATCTGGGCCTCGGGCAGACCGATACGGGGTCTCGAGGTTGATTTCAGGGCTCGAGCTCGAGCTATTAAGGGTAACCGGGGAAGGGCTAACAGTTGTAAGATAATCAACAAAGGCTTTTTATGGCCAATGATAAGCAATAAATGGAGAACAAGTATGAATGTAATAAATGAGAGCAATAATATCAAGAGAATATGTTAGAGAAAAAAGAGAATGTTCTTCTATATTTCGTGTGGAGTAATTGGAGCAACTCTACTTTACAAAATGACAAGGGTCCCCTTTATATAGGAGGGGAGTCCCTACATAGTACAAAATGCATTAATTGTAAAGATGTGGGATGGGACAACAAGACATGATACCCTGGTTCGGGTCCAGAGTAGATCGGCTAGGCCCTGTCAGTATTAGCCGTGTGCATTGGGAACTCCCCCTCTTCATCATAGTCGCAGTTTGCATCATCCTGGGGTCGGGTGTCGACGACCCTCGAGGGAGGATATTCAGCTGTGGCCTCGAGCCTTCGAGGCGACCTTTTCGAAGTACCTTAATGACAAGAAAACGGACCCTCCGATTTTGCCGTTTACAGATAGTCCCCGCGTTTCTTAGAGAGGAACGATAAGAAACGAATTTGACCCCCGATTCTTCGGGCTTCCTACGATGGCGTCACACTGATGATGTCAACTTATGACGTAAGCCTTCGCGATAGCCAAAAATGTCCCGTCGTTTCGCTTTTCCAAAATCGTTAAAAGTGTTATGATTTTACGCTCATCAGAGCTATAACGCCGCAGCCGATTCAGCTCCCAAGGACGCATTAACCGTGCCTACCGTTACGCCTTTCGAAAATAATGGCACCGTTGGTTACGCAATCATCTTTCCTATAAATGGGAGCCTCCTGGGATTAACCTTTCATCCAAGTGCCTTCCCATATTTACCCTACCTTTTCCTCTTTCCATCCTTATCCGCTGCCGTCCGCCATGTTTGAGGCCCATGGCCTCGCGATTGTATGGCGGTGCTTCTATCGGCCATGCCAAGGCCTACCTCCTGGACTTTCCTCAATCAAGTGAGATTTTGCTGTTTTGTTGTTGTTGTTGTTGTTGTTTCGAGATGATGAGACAGGGAGGCTGATCTCTTCTGTCTGTGGAATGTGTTTGGACCATACACCGCTGCTCACGAGGGTGATCGGACTATTCTCCGCTGCTCACCCTCCTACCCCGGCCTGGTGCACTACACCCTCTTTGATTTTCTTGGGGTGGTGATACTATCTACTAACTGTTGTATCCCGTGGCGGGGCAACGTCCCAAGAAGTGGCTTTGCAATAGTAGTACTGGCGAAGTTCACACTAGCCAGATTTTTCACCCAGCCACTTCTTTGCCCCTTTCGGCTTCTCCTTCGTCACTTTGCTCTGGCTCTCTTGCTTTCCCCTTCTACATCTTCCCTTTTGAAGATGCCATTCTGGAGGGTCGAGACGAGACTCCCGAGGGTACGGCACTTGGAAGATATTGTCTTTGAGGTCGTGCGCCCGAGGGGATGCTATCCGAAGGCGCTGTTGCCGAGGTCGTACCTTTGAGAGTAGGCTAAGCTCTTAGACTTTTGCTATGTGTGCCCTTTTTCTTCCTTGTTTCTGTGTAAGGACCCCTTGCGGGCTTTTGTAATCATATGTAAGGACCCTTCGTGGGCTTTTGTAATCATATGTAAGGACCCTTTGTGGGCTTTTGTAATTGGATGTTTATGAATACAAAGATGTTTCTCCAATTTTGTCTTCGACGCTTGATGTGTTTCCTTTTATTTTTGTTTATGAAGATTCCGAATGTATGGCTCTACCAGTCGGTGCTAATTTCGAGCCTGGATCGGGCCGATAAGCCTGGGTCTTCGGACCCCTTACTTTGGGTCGAATAAATGCAACGCTTTGAGCCTTAAAACCGCGAATTACCATTTAGGCTCCATGGAAACCTTTGAGGAGAAATTTGCTCGTAGGTCCGTGGACAGGGATTGCCTTTGAACTTTCGAGGGCAGTCCCCAGGTGGAGGTTCGCACAAATCCGGACCTCCCGGAAACCTGTTTCGAAATAAGAGTAGATAGCCTTGAGGTGCTCTAGATAGATCCTGGAGGAGGGTTTGTCCGAGCTCAGGCGGTACCTCGGGGCCAATCCTATATGGGTGGAGCTCGAATGTTTATTTCCTTGGGGACCAATTCCCTTTTGGCGAAAGTCCCCGAGGTCGGGCACCACCTCCAGACTTGTAACGATGTCATTGGCTTCCTGGAGCCCAATTCCTCTCTTTGATGGAGGTCCTCGAGGTCGGGTACCACCTCGGGGTTGGCGACGATGCTGTCAGCTTTATGGAGCTATCTTCTTTCAGATGGAGATCCTCGAGGTCAGGTACCACCTCGAGATTGGCGACGATGTTGTTAGCTTCTTGGGTAGGCGGGTCATTGCCGTTGCTTTCCATATATAGGGCCGCTTCCGCTCCTTTAGAGATCTCACCATTTTATATAGTTATCCTCCCGTTTTGGCGTTGAGCCCTTCATTACCTCAGTGCTAAAGCATTTGCACAGGTTCCTGCTTCAGTTCTCTAGCCTCGCCATAGCCATGACTGCTACATCGGGGCCTGCCGCTCCCGATGCTCGGGATCAAAGAGAGTTTACCTTGAAGATTATTTCTTCGATAGGAGAGGGGCACCTTGAGTTAGTGAGGAGAGACTGCGGATGGGGGGAGAGAGTAGTGTTACAGACACTTTCCCCGAATGAGGGCATCTCGGATCACGCTGATGGATTCCTGAACGTGTACACGTATCCTTTCATACTGGGCCCCCGCGATAGGGTTGTGCTCGACTTCTGTTAAAGTATTGGGTTACCTTGGCGTAGATACATTCGTCGTTCTGGCGAGTAGTGTTGATGATGAGGTTCTTTGCGGAGAAGGCGGGGCTTGAATTTACGCTCAGTCATCTCATTAGGCTGTATCGGCCCTTTCACTACCGAGGTCTGCTAACCTTGTCGTGTCGGTCGACCACACCCTTCGTTGTTGAATATGAGGAAGATGGAGATCGGGAGTGGATGAGTTGGTTCGTCTGGGTCCGAACTGCTGACGTTATCCCTGTGGAACTTATGCCATTCCCCAAGGAATGGAATTATACACGTAAGTGGTACATCCCGTGCCTTCTCAGATTCGTTTATGGCGAAGGCTAGTTTTGTAACTGTGTTTTTTCCTTTTCTGTAACGGTTTCATGGGCGCAAGGCCACGTTCCTGATCTGCCTGGTTGTGTCCGAAAGCTGGCGACCCACTCGACTTGCGACGAGCGCAAGTGGCGAACTTTGTACCGAGGTAGATGGGAGGCAAAACATCGCGGTGTGTGTTTGTACTACTTTTTCCTTACCCTTCGCGCATTTGGAGAGACATTTTCCCTTTCTACGTATTAATCGTGCTACTGTAGGTATCGGAGAGCCTTTTGAGGCGAGGCCGTGCTCCTCCGAAGAGGGGGAGGGGTTGCCAGCTCCCGGGCTGAAGAATGACAATAATAAGCGGGATATGCGTTCGCAGGGCGATGGCGTTCACAGTGAGGCGAAACACGATCGGGGCTTCGAGATGGAAACGCCATTTGAGCCCGCCGCGCCCGTAGTTCCTGATTCTGGAAAGGTGGTTTCTCCGAGCGACCGTGCCTCGACCGGAGTCGCTTCTTCTAGGTCTTAGGGGACTAGATTAACAGATTTTCCCTCGGCCTTCAAGGAAGTCCGTCGGCTTCACTTCATGGTGAGTTTCGACATAGGCCTTTTGAATCCCGTGTCTTTCTTTCCTTATCGAGTTTTCTTTTGCAGGCTTTTGACAGGCTTAGGTCCGAGCTGCTCCGTCATGGAGCCAGGCTCTGGAAAGCTCTAGATGAGAATAGATCCCTCAGGCTCCTTTGCGAGGAAAAGGAAGTCGAGCTGGTGCACTTGTGATATGAGGCGTGCCGGAGCTCGAATTATGAGAGCTACTTGATGGAGCAGGTAATTTTCCGTCCCGGGTGCGTGTGCGTTCCGCCTTTTAGCTTCTGAGGCTAACACTACGTCTATCCCAGTTGCAAAAAAAGACGGTAGCCCTGGAACATCTTTGGGATGAAGCCGATCGAGTCAAGGAAGGCTTGTGACGAGCTAAGAGCTCGGGCGGAGGTTCAGACTTCATAGGAGAAGGATGCCTTGGCTAAAGCTCCTGCCTTCGAGGTTCAACTTCGCTTAGCTCATGATAATGCTTTGGTTCAAGCGGATATGATCACCAAGCTCGAATCCGAGCTTTCGAAGGTCAGGGCTGAGATCGTCGATGCCTGAACCGGAGCAGCACTGAGCCGAACTAAGGCTCATCAGGAGATGGCGATTTATTTGAAGGACGCTACCGCTGCTCAAGCCGAATTGAGGAGGATCCTCGATCGCGGGGAGAGGATAAAAGATATGCTTGCTGCAAGTCTCGTAGAAAGATTCTCGAGGAGATCTGCGTTAGGGGTTTTGTCCTCTCGGAAGAGTTGGCGCGAGCGAGGGAGGACGAGCGCGATGCTCGGTTGCTTCTATCTGGCACCGAGGAGAGTGAAGATGAGGCTGGTAGGTCGTAGCTCTCAGGGGTAGGGCGTAGATTTTGCCATTTTGTATGTAGCATTTTTAGAGCATGTTTGTAGATGGAGAATGTGTTTTTCTGCGTATGCGCATCAAAGAAAACATTGTGGCTTTACTTTTTCTGTACCCCTTTCTGTCTCGAATTTGGCCAGGTGAACTGGTCTCAGAGTCAGTGAGAATCCTTAGATTCGTGATATGGCCCTGAGGCTCATTAGGCTGGCCCGGGGGCTCTTACGCGCTCAGTCGGTGCGACCTTTAGTATAGGCTGGCGTTTGAGCTCTTATGCTTTTGCTCAACTATTTTGGGTTTGGTCCCTGAGTCAGATTCTGACTCGAGCCCATTTGACCCTCATGCTTTTATGTTTGCGTGGGCTGGCGATAATGGCTCTTACGCCTTTGATCGAAGCGGCCCTAAGGCTCATTAGGCTGGCGACAACGGCTCTTATCCTTCGCCCTGAGGCATATGTAGTTAACTATTTTGGGTTCAGTTTCCGTGTCAGGTTTCGACTCGAGCTCAATCGACCCTCAAGTTTTCATGTTTTGTGTGAGCTGGCGATAATGGCTCTTACGTTTTGGGCCAATGCGGCCTTTTAATGGCTTTATTTTCCTCTCGCTAAGGACTTTTGAAGTAATTCTTGCCTGACCCGTCGACGGTTCAGGATAACCTCGATTTTGAGTCATTTTGCAGCGATGTTCGAGCACCTCGGAAGGTTTGGCTCGGAGGCTGAGTAGCTCGAAGCCTGTGATTTGGAGCTGACATGGTCGAAGCTCTTTTGCCTATACCGAGGGTAGCCTGTTTGACCGGTTCTTTTCGAAGTAGATTTGAAGTAATGGCCTGTGATTTTATAGCGACTGTCAGGCATCCCCGAGTCGTGTTAGTTTGGCTGGTACAGCCGTATGATCATAGTCATTTGTGCTTGGCCGGAGCCATTTTTGGTCCCGAGTGAAGTAGTGTAGGTATCTATATCGAGGGTATGCCTTTTTAGGGGTCTTACAAGTTCGATATATAGCCTAAACTTCGGGATCGAGTTTATACCTGTAGTAAGGTCTTACAAATTTTTCATGCCTTTGAGGTCTTACAGTTTTAGATACTTGGTACAAGTATTGTTCATGTCTTGCTTGAGGTCTTACAGTTTTGGATACCTGGTACGAGTATTATTCATGCCTTGCTTGAGGTCTTACAGTTTTGGATACTTGGTACGAGTATTGTTCATGCCTTGCTTGATATCTTACAGATATTATTGTTGCCTTATGTAGGTCTTACGAGACTGAGTCTGCCCGCTCGGGGTCTTATGGCCTCGGGTTTTTTATTGAATGGCGATTGGCGACAGTCCCCGAGTCATCGAGGGTACCTTAGCTCGGAAGCCATCACTTGTAGATTTCGTATTGCCTCGTTGAGGGCTTACAATTTTGGAGATCCCGACCCTGAGGTCGTGCGTTTTTGAGATTTTGACGCCAGTCCCAGAGTATTCGGGGCACTTTCGGCCTTAGAGATGTTTCGTGATTTTCGTGTTGCCTCGTTGAGGGCTTATGAGTTTGGAGTCCTAACCCGGAGGTCGTTCAGGTGCTGAATTGTCAACGCCAGTCCCCGAGTGCTCGGGACGTTTTGAAGGAGGAATTGTTTTTGCGAAAATGCTGAGTTTCCTTTGGAGTATGAGATGCTTCGATAAAGGTATTCTTGGATTACTTGATACAAGTACATATGTCTCTGCCATCGGGGGCCCGGCTATACGGACACGGCTCATTCGACCATTTAACCCGGTACATCATTTTCCTATTGAGGCCCTATTTGGTGTTTTTTGGCTTTTCCGAGTGGATGATCTTCTAGGGGATGCCCTCCAGTGTTCGAGGTTGATTGAAAAAGAAGCCTCGAACATTTGTTTGGATCTTCCTAAGGTAGCACATAGGTGTTTCCTCGTAAAAAACCTTGCCGGTAAAACCCTCTTCGGGACCAAAAACTCGGTCGAAGGAAAAGAGTGCAACGAATGCTTTAAAACCTTAAGTTCTTCAGGCTGGGTCAACACTTTGACTGCTTTAATCGGGCGCCTGCATAAGGGTTAGTGCGAAAAAAATAAAAAAATAAAAAGGGAGACATTCGTACCTTAGTGTGGGATGTGCCGGCGATGATACGAGGTCTGATGCGTCCTTTTCGCTTGTAATGAGGACACGGTACGGTCCTCTGCTATGTTTAATCGGGTCTAACTGAAGATGTATTTTGATTACCCTTTAGCTCTTTCATGAGTGGAGGTAATGGTGTCGGTGCCACATTGTGCACCGCAAACATTTCCCTTGCCGCATGTTGTTCCCCGTAGACGGTTTTGGTCCCGTCCTTTGTTGGGAATTTCATCATTTGGTGGAGGGTGGATGGTACTGCTCTCATGCAGTGTATCCACGGTCGTCCGAACAAGGCGTTGTACCTCATGTCTCCTTCGATGACATGAAATTTGACATTTTGGGTCGTACCGGCCACGCTAACTAGGAGGGTGATTTCCCTTTTCGTCGTTTCACTCGCCATGTTGAATCCGTTGAGGACTCGAGTGGCGGGTACGATTTGGTCTAGCAGTCCGAGCTGCTCTATTACCCTCGACCTCATAATGCTTGCCGAGCTACCTGGGTCCACGAGCACACGTTTTATTTGAAACGTATTTACAAGGAAAGAGATTACCAGTGCGTTGTTGTGAGGCTGAGACAAGGTCTCAGTGTCTTCCTCGCTGAACGTGATTTCTCCAGTGATGGATATTTTTGTCTTTCTCATTACGGGTTCTTGCGGGGCATCAACGCCTCCCAACATCATGTGAATGACATGTTGCGGTCCGTGAAAGTACAAGAGAGGGGTGAATTGTAGTCTTTTTAAATTTGTAGTCGACTACTCTTTAGACCTAGTCGACTTATGCGGAGACAGCCTGCACAGAACTGTTAGTTCTTTCGATTTAAACAAGTATTAATCACAATAAACAATAAAGGAACAAAATATAATACAAGAGCGATAAAGTAAATGACACCAGGAATTTTGTACTGGTTCGGAACCAATGTGGTATCCTAATCCAGTCCTCTTGGGTTGCAAGAGTGTTATCTTTTAGAGCTCTTTGTGAATTGAATTGAGTACAATCTTTGTGATTTTCAGCGATCACCACCAATGCTGACAGGGTTGGTTTTTACTCGCTCACTGATCGCTACCTACTCCGCACCAATAAAAGGTAGCAAGAGAGGGTCGCAATAGCTTTTACCCGATTTTGGGTTGGGATCGAATACACAGAGAGCTAGGATTGGAGTCGAGTATCTATCTAGTTGAGGATTGCGTGTGTGCTCTTAATTGGTCTTCTATTCATTTTTGGATTTTCTTTATAATTCTATTTTTATCAAACTACTAATTGAAAATGCAACTAGATTAAGCTAAGAGATAAATTGCTACATGATATATCTAATAGTTTAAAGGGCACTAGGGTAGTGACCTCCACCTAGGTGGCTAATTGACGGGTAATTGCACCTAAGGCTCGATTGACATGATTGGGGAAATATGTTATAACCGTTACTCAATACTACCAACTCTACACCTCTCGGTAGAAAGAGTCGTTTTGCCCAATTGACTCTCTCGAGACCAATTGGGTATGCATATATGCCCGAGCAACTAGGGTTCAAGTCGGGTAATTACTCTCTCGAGATTTAACCCTATAATTGGGACTATTAAATCTCTTGAGTCCATCCCAATTCCTTGTTGGGTCAATTTTGGAGACTTAGGCTCTCTTTCTCAAGAAGAGCCAAGTCAACTTAGCACAAACTAGTGTTTGCAACCACTAATTCATAAATTAAACCATAAAATTGACCCAAATAACAAACACCCATAATCAATCTAACCTTAAATCACAACACCCATCAATTACCCACACTAGGGTTGAGCCACAACCCTAGATAATGGGTTTAGCTACTCTTGCTTGAAGTTAAAATCAAAGAAATAGATGAAGAGAAAAACATATTAATTAATTACTAAAGTAAATACAAAGTTTCAATGATAAAAACTACGTAAACATGCCAAAATTAGCTAAGAAAGGTCTTCTCACGAGTGCAGCTGCAGTGCTAAAATATCTGATACCCTAAAAATAGAAAAAGGTTCTATTTATACTAAGCTGGAAAAACTGGACAAAAATACCCCGGCGGGGTCAGTGCGGGCCGCACAAAATGGACTGCGGCCGCACTAGGCTCTTGGATTTGAAATCTTGGCTCTCTGAACTCAGCCTCCGCGGACCGCGCAGAATGGACCGCGGCCGCGGAGGCAGCTAACGCGGTCCGCACAGAGTCGACCGCGGACCGTATAGGCTTGATGATAGGCTCTAGACATCTCTCTGAAGTTGGCTTCCGCGGACCGCATAGAATGGTAGTGCGGCCGTGGAGTATTCAGTGCGGACCGCACAATCTCCACTGCGGTCGCACTGCTTTAACGCTTGATTTGCCAGTTCTCTGAATCTCCCTAGTGCGGACCGCACAGAATGGACTGCGGTCGCACTAGGCTAGTTTGTCCTGAGTTCCTTTTGTCTTTGATACTTGTGCAGGTTTCACTCCTTGTTGAGCCGATATTTGACATGTCGTCACTTTGTTGATCAAACCTGCAATCAAGCACAACTTATTAGCCTTTTGGGTCTATTTTGTAAGAATTTATAATCAAAGCGTAAGCAAGAAAGAGCATGAAACATGTCAAAATCCGTAGTTATCATTCACCAACAACAACCCTTTGGTTTTTCACTCGCTCACCAAAGAAACGAACAATGACACAACCTCTAGGACACACTGCCTCTCCAATATTTTTCTGTCTCTCTTCTCTCTTTTGGATACACAGTAAATCTACTAAAGTGAATAACAATTCTTGTTAAGAGTAGAATAAAGAACTTGTAGTTAGATAGATAATTGTATAGAAGGCTGCGTGATTTTGCTGTTATAAGTATCTTATCTTTTATACTTGGTCGTTGAATATTCTAGCCGTTGCAGCGGTCTTCTAATTTTGGAAAAGGATTTCCTTTGCTGCTGCTCCAACTTTTCTTTACTGCTTCTTGCCCTTTTGAACATGACCGCAATCTATAAGGTAGATTTGGAGATCTTCTGTTAATGCAAACTTTCCTTTTGAATTGGACAATTTGAATTTTCAATCATGATGCCAATATCAATTCTTTCCTTGAATAGATCCATGATTAATAATTCTCTGCTATATATAATCTTTATGAATATCTACTTGAGAATAGTCATGATAATCAATCAAAATCCCTATGATTTACTTTTCCATGATTGTATTAATTCTTGATTGATTCCAGTAACTCATGCTTCTTTCCATAAGAACAGTACTTTCCATCTCATCCGTAGTAAATAAGCTTCTTTGTGCAATATTCCTTAAATTCAAGATTTGGCCAATTCCTTGTAGTACTTGACCTGGTAAAAATATCTTTCTTAATAAAATATTTCCTTTTTGATAGATCTCAACAAATCTTTGACTCCTTTTTTGATCTTGAAAAATATCTCTTTCCATAATATAGAATATACTACACCCATAATATATTTTCTTTCCATAAAAATATATTCTTCCTTTGTCCTGTAGTATCTCTTTCATATAGTATCTTCCTTCGACACGATAATAGATCTTCTTCACGATTTTAGCAACTTTCTTTCAAGATGTCTAAAAACTTCCCATCCATAATTTTCGTAGATTCTTCTTCTGATATTGTAGTAAGCCATTCCATATTTGAAATTTCACTTTCAAATATTATTCCTTTTATGGCGCTTGGAGATCAAATCTTTGAAAATAATCTTCCTTGATAAATTCTTCGCATGATATCTCTTTTCCCATATTTGTTTGGATCTTTACCAACATCTTCTTTCTTGAATAAACGTATACAAAAAATAAGATTACCACAAGTAAATGTTCTTTGATTATTAATTTTATTGGTTTGTTATCATCAAAATTAATACGTGAAACCTGAAGCTAACAATCCCCCCCTTTTTGATGATGGCAAACCATTGAGTACAAAAGAAGAAAATTTAATCAATGACTTAATTATAGACTGTTTACTTCCCTGAAGTCTTCCTCTCGAAATACGTGTAGTACATGAAGTGTGAACTCCCCCTCACTCTATGCATTCCTCAGTTATGCTCCCCCTGTCTCCATACATTCTACCTTATTCGAACTTTTGTACATATTATTTTCTCCCCCTTTTGTCATCATGAAAAGGGTATACTTTTTAAGCAAGAGAACAAAATAACAACTAATCAAATCTTAATATTTTCCATAAGACCATCAAATAGCATGAGACTACATGATCATTTCAATTATCAAAACTAGTACGCAACTGAGAACTATTATCCATATGCATCTAATATTTATATAAGTAATCAGAGAAATTAAATACCTTTAAATCAAATTGACAAGTTTGAGATGCAAGGCATTAGTAATCACTTGAGAGCATATATAAAACATAATAAATTAGACATGCACTTTAGGTGGACCAAAAGATAATTTCAAATGATTAAGGGATAAATAATGGTAGAGCATATTTTGAGTCACTAGACCATATTAATAAGGAAAAGTTTTAACAACCATTTGAGTAAAACTTTTCAAATAGTAGGTATAGTAAAATAAAGTAGTAGGCTGGAAATATTTGTAGATGATCAGAATCTTAGTCAAACTTCAACCTATGCTTTGAAACACATAAATGATAATCACAAAAGAGGTAAGATGATAATGAATTATTTTTACTACAAAAGAATACATGAGAATGATACCAATTTCTTTCCTGAAATGAGAAAGTGTCTCAATATCCTCAAAACATGCTTCCATGTTACCTTACCTGTGGTACATTTCTCTTTGGTTAGAGAAGTAGATGGCTCACAGGGTTATCAGTACTATGAAGTTCTAAAGCAAGCCTCTAGAATAGATTTCTTGAATGCTTGGCTTTATGAGCGAACTTCCTTTCATGCTTTGCACTTCTTATTGTGAAGCCTTGAGCTATAAGTTTACCCATGTTATTCACAACCTTACCAACTTATCAGGCTTTAGATATTCATGATTGCAGCTCCTTTACTTGGTACTGAATTTCTATACTATTAATTCTTTCAACTTTGCTCAACAAATTTTACATTAATAGAATCCAGCATTCATCGTTTAATGCTTTTTCATGACTGTCTAGTTCAACTAGTATAAATATGTCACTAGCAATTTATCGCAAGCTATCAACTGCAAGTTCTCCATCCAAAACAGTTGCAACCAAAGGAAATAAGATAACCAAAAATTGATTTTTCTCCCTTCCCATAGCTAAACAGAATTTCATTCAAGATAAGATCCAACGAAAAATATTAAAGCATATTAAGCCAATGATGACAATTTATGCAAAAATGATGTTTTCTTTTCAAGTTTGCTTTCATCTGAGGCACCAAACTAAGATGTGAAAGATCATGCTTGTTGCAAGAAAATGTCAGACAAATACTACTAAAACTCGCATCGATGATCACAACAAATGCGTTATTTTCTTATTAAAAAAATATGACATATGCGAAAGTAAGGATAATCATGAATAAAGACATATATATTTACCTTCCAAGCTTTTGGTAAGTATTTGCAACAAAAAAGATAGAAATAATCTACACTTGATTTTTTTTCCTTATATATCTCACATAAGGTGTCCTCTAATATAGATCCAGAACATAACCCAATTAAAGCGAATAATAGAGATACATACCTTTTGTCTTCAAGATTTTCAGTATTTCCCAAAATGTTCATGTGTAAAAGTGGCCTCAAAGTTAAATAACTTTCTTGGTCTTGAGTGAAGCATTAGTATTCTTACCAAGAAAGTACTATTACACAAATAATTTACTTCAAGGATAATCTAAGACGCATATAGGCATGAGTCAAGTTCGTACGATATCAATATAATCGCATGCTTTCTTGTCCTAATATCTTATGCAAATGACATGGTTCATGCAAGACATGTACTCAAGCTATTTAAAGTCTCTAAGTCATGGATAAAAAATAATACCAAATAGAATAACAATGTGATATAGCTAGTGGACTCGAAGTGCATATAGATGACTAATATGCATATACTAGGTTATACTTTACTAAACCAATAGCTAAACGTATATCACCTAATGCACCGAGAAGAACTTGAATAGACCTTAGCGATACCAGTCACTCTTTTAGATCATACGTCATATTTCATTCATCCTCTGTGAATATGTAAGAACTTTGAAGCATGTTCCTCGACCAGCCAATACGCAAACATCTTTAATCCTTTTTATGGCTGGACTAAGAATTCCTGCAAAATAAATTAGTTTGTTTTTGGTACCCAAACCTTTTTGGGTCCTTCATGGTTAGTAGCTTGTATAATTGGAGATATATGTAACTGTTTAGGTGTCCAAACAAATTTTGATCTATCATGACTTTTGGCATAATTACATGCAAATGCCTTATGTCCAAAATTACTACAGTAGTGACATGTAACAAAAGAAGTAGAGTATTTACCAGCAGGTGCCTTAGTTGACTTGAAGCTTTCCTGAGTCGACTTGTTTGAAGTAGGGCGTCTACTAGTAGATCCCTTATTAGTCAACTTGGAGTTATTAAGAAAATGAGCCCGCTTGTTCGGTCGATCAAACTGGTGACGGGAAGATATGTGCAAACTATTCATTTGTTTGTGAAGTTCCACATTTTCTTCTTGAAGTAAGTCATTTTCAACCTGATATTCTTCGAGTAGAATATCCCACTCTTCCTTTTCCTTTTTCAAATTGTTATATTCTTCAAGTTGGGTCTCCAAGTTTTTCTTCTCACGTTTAGTCTTCATGAGCTCATCAAGAATTTTTCTCATATCTTCTAAAGCCTGTTCTACGATACTTTGAAGTTCATTACATTTATCACAATCTTGAAATCTTACCTCACTTGTTTCACTTGGGGCCATGATGCAGTTGCTTGTAGATTCCTCATGATCGTTGTCTGATATATCATCATCACTCCAGATACAAAAAGATTTTCTTTTCTCACTTGTCTCACTTTGTGCCATGAAACAAAGGTTGGCAACTCCGTTATGCTTTTTATCTGGCATATATTCATCACTCCATACGCTGGAAGATTTTCTCTTTCGATTGCCCTTGGATAGTTTCCTTTTTAGTTCTGGACAGTTGGCTTGGATGTGACCATAATTTCTGCATTTGTAGCACTTTCTGTCATTGTTTTTCTGCTTACTTATTTCATTACCTTTTCTAGAACTTGAATTGACTCTTCCATTTTTCTTGCTTCTTCGCGTCGTGTTAGAGACAACTCTAGAAAATAATGCAATATCATCTTGATGTTTGTCTCCTTCTTCTTCGGCTTTACTTTCAAACTCAGCAATAGTTGATTTAGAAACAACGCTCTTTTTCTTCTCTTCATGTTCATGCTTTTTGAGATGGGTTTGCTCAAAGGTTGTAAGGTCTCCACGAAGTCCATCATATGATAGTTTGTCGAGATCTCCGTATTCAAGAGCAACAACGTTTGGTTGCCATAAGGTGGGTAAACTTCTTAGAATCTTTCTGACTTGTTCACCACTTGAATATGGTCTTCAAAAGGATTTTAGATCTCCGGCTATTTTGCTAAATCGGCCAAACATGTCTTTAATGGATTTATCTTCCTTCATTTGAAACAACTCATAATCACGAATCAGGCGGTTTATCCTTGTCTCTTTTACTTTACTGGTACCTTCATAAGTAACTTCAAGTTTATCCCACATTTCTTTGGCTGTGTCACAACTTGATATTTTCTCAAATTCTTCTCCGCTTATAGCATTGTATAATAGATTTTTTGCCTTTGAATTTATCTGCACGATCGCTATATGCTCATCAGTATAATCATCAATGTCAAGGGTTTCAGTAGATACCTGTCCTTCTGGTTTCTTTTTTGATTTGGAATGTAGGAGAGGAAAGTCACCCTTCTTGATGACTCGCCATGCTTTGACATCATAAGATTTGATGAAAGCTTCCATTAGAACTTTCCAGTGAGTGTAATACTTTCCGTTAAAGTATGGTGGTCTTAATGCAGAAGTCCCCTCTTGGAGTAAGGCTCCGATAACTGTGTGTGCTGATATGATCTTTTCTCACTTGCTGTTAAGCAAAAGTAAAAATGCGAGACCTGCTCTGATACCAATTGAAAGTACAAGGGGGGAGGGGTGAATTGTAGCCTTTTTAAATTTCTAGTCGACTATTCTTCAGACCTAGTCGACTTATGCGAAGATAGCCTGCACAGAACTGTTAGTTCTTTCAATTTAAACAAGTATTAATCACAATAAACAGTAAAGGAACAGAATATAATACGAGAGCGATAAAGTAAATGACACCAGGAATTTTATACTAGTTCGGAACCAATGTGGTATCCTAATCCAGTCCTCTTGGGTTTCAAGAGTGTTATCTTTTAGAGCTCTTTGTAAATTGAATTGAGTACAACCTTTGTGATTTTCAGCGATCACCACCAATGCTGACAGGGTTGGTTTTCACTCGCTCACCAACAACTACCCTTTGGTTTTTCACTCGCTCACCAAAGAAACGAACAATGACACAACCTCTAGGACACACTGCCTCTCCAATATTTTTTTGTCTCTCTTCTCTCTTTTGGATACAAAGTAAATCTACTAAAGTGAATTACAATGCTTGTTAAGAGTAGAATAAAGAACTTGTAGTTGGATAGACAATTGTACAGAAGGCTGCGTGATTTTGCTGTTGTAAGTATCTTCTCTTTTATACTTGGTCGTTGAATATTCTAGCCGTTGCAGCGGTCTTCTAATTTTGGAAAAGGATTTCCTTTGCTGCTGCTCCAACTTTCCTTTACTGCTTCTTGACCTTTTGAACATGATCACAATCTATAAGGTAGATTTGGAGATCTTCTATTAATGCAAACTTTCCTTTTGAATTGGACAATTTGAATTTCCAATCATGATGCCAATATCAATTCTTTCCTTGAATAGATCCATGATTAATAATTCTCTGCAATATATAATCTTTATGAATATCTACTTGAGAATAGTCAGGATGATTTAATCAAAATCCCCATGATTTACTTTTCCATGATTGTATTAATTCTTGATTGATTCCAGTAACTCATGCTTCTTTCCATAAGAACAATACTTTCCATCTCATCCGTAGTAAATAAGTTTCTTTGTGCAACATTCCTTAAATTCAAGATTTGGCCAATTCCTTGTAGTACTTGACTTGGTAAAAATATCTTTCTTAATAAAATATTTCCTTTCTGATAGATCTCAACAAATCTTTGACTCCTTTTTTGATCTTGAAAAATAATCTCTTTCGATAATATAGAATATACTACACCCATAATATATTTTTTTCCATAAAAATATATTCTTCCTTTGTCTTGTAGTATCTCTTCTATATAGTATCTTCCTTCCACACGATAATAGATCTTCTCCACGATTTTAGCAACTTTCCTTTCAAGATGTTGAAAAACTTCCCATCCATAATTTTTGTTGATTCTTCTTCTGATATTGTAGTAAGCCATTCCATATTTGAAATTTCACCTTCAAATATTATTTCATTTATGGCGCTTGGAGTTCAAATCTTTGAAA
The DNA here is from genome assembly GCF_001879085.1 of Nicotiana attenuata. Lineage (NCBI taxonomy): Eukaryota > Viridiplantae > Streptophyta > Magnoliopsida > Solanales > Solanaceae > Nicotiana > Nicotiana attenuata. The sequence continues at coordinate 85,968 of NW_017670444.1, forward strand.
ATAATCTTCCTTAATAAATTCTTCACATGATATCTCTTTTTCCATATTTGTTTGGATCTTTACCAGCATCTTCTTTGATAAGTAATTGTATTGGTTTGTTATCATCAAAATTAATACGTGAAACCTTGAAGCTAACAGTCCGCTCGTTTCGTTCTTCTTAGCCGCCTCTCTTTCTCGGAACTGGTTTTTGGCCCGATCACTTAGGAATTTTCGGAGATGACCATTGTTGAGTAGTCTGGCTACTTCCTCTCGGAGCTGGTGGCAATCCTCGGTCCTGTGGCCATGTGTGTTGTGGAATTCGCACACCAGGTTATGGTTCCTTTGCGAAGGATCTGATTGCATAGGCCAGGGCCACTTGACATCTTTGATTTTGCTGATGGCGAAGATAATATCTGATATATCGACGTTGAAGTTGTATTCTGACAGGCGAGGTGCCTCTGTTGATCCTTTGTTCATGTCGAATCCGGCTTGGCCGATGAGTCCCCGAGGATTCTGTCCTCGGTCTATCCTTCGATCGTTTCGAGGTGGGTTACGCCTTGGGGCGTTCATTCGATCTTCGGGATGACTGATATCTTTCTTTGTTTGGCTTTGGCTCCTTTGCCAAGAGCCTGCTTAGGTATACCGAGCCCGTGGGGGCTCCCAGCTAATCGTCCTCGACCCTGATTTTTGACTGGTATCGGTTATGAACGTCCGACCAAGTCACGGCGGGATATTCGACCAGGTTCTCTTTCAGCTGCTTCGAAGCTACCGAGCTTCGCTCATTCAGACCTTGAGTAAAGGCTTGTACCGCCCAGTCGTCGGAGACCGGGGGTAGTTCCATTCTTTCCATTTGAAAGCGGGACACAAATTCCCGTAGCATTTCATTCCCCCTCTGCTTGATTTTGAAGATGTCGGATTTCCTGGTGGCCACCTTGATGGCCCCGGCATGCGCCTTTATGAAGGAATCTGCCGACATGGCAAACGAGACTATAGAGTTCGGGGCCAAGTTATGATACTACATCATCGCCCCTTTAGAAAGTGTTTCTCCAAATTTTTTCAACAGGACGGACTCGATCTCGTCGTCCTTTATGTCGTTTCCATTTACTGCACAGGTGTACGCGGTAACGTGTTCATTGGGGTCCGAGGTACCGTTGTATTTCGGAAGCTCCGGCATTCTAAACTTCTTCAGAATGGGTTTCGGGGCCGCTTCCTGTGGGAACGGCTTCTGCACGAATTTCTTCGAGTCCACACCCTTCAGTATCGGGGGCGCTCCTGGAATTTGGTCGACCCTTGAGTTGTAAGTCTCGACCTTCTTATCGTTGGATTCTATCATTTTTTCGCCCGACTCGATCCTTCTGGTGAGGTCTTCGAGCATCTATACGATGGCGGGATAGGCTATCGACCCATTATTGCTTGACCTCTCCGGTACCTGTTCGGCCGGGGGAGCTGTCCCCGGTGCTACCGTGCTAGAAGTTTTCTGGTGACTTTGCAGCTGAGCAATAGCCAGCTGTTGTACCTGCAACATTTCAAAAATAACATGAAGGCTAACTTCCCGTTCTTCTCGAGCAGGGGTTTTTTGGGCATCCTATTGGTCGCCTTGGTGTATGCCCCTGTTAGTGTGGGAGCTTATTTCGACGTGTCGAGCGTCGCATGAGATTCCGTCCGCCGGAATCGGTCCTGGCGCGTTCTCAAGATTTTGCGGCGGCTCACCAACACCCCGAACGACCACACCATTTTCTCTGTGGTTTTCAATATTGTTGTTTACTGAATTAGACATTTTAACCTGCAACCGAAGATCTTGGACAAGAAAAAGTGTGAAAGATAACTTGCGTTATGTGATGAAACCAACAAGAAAATAATTACTATTATCTTTGGCCCCACGGTGGGCGCTAAACTGTTTACCGCGAAAATGGTAATAACAATTAAATTTGTTGATGGGACTCTAAAAATACGTGATTTATTTTTATGCTAGTTGTTCAAGCGAATGATGCTATGTGTGTGGAATTTAGAGACGGAATGCGAGCTAAAGATAGAGCTTTAATCAAACCGATGAGCTAGCCAATCTGGGCCTCGGGCAGACCGATACGGGGTCTCGAGGTCGATTTCAGGGCTCGGGCTCGAGCTATTAAGGGCAACCGGGGAAGGGCTAACAGTTGTAAGATAATCAACGAAGGCTTTTTATGGCCAATGATAAACAATAAATGGAGAACAAGTATGAATGTAATAAACGAGAGCAATAATATCAAGAGAATATGTTAGAGAGAAAAGAGAATGTTCTTCTATATTTCGTGTGGAGTAATTGGAGCAACTCTACTTTACAAAATGACAAGGGTCCCCTTTATATAGGAGGGGAGTCCCTACATAGTACAAAATGCATTAATTGTAAAGATGTGAGATGGGACAACTAGACGTGATACCCTGATTCGGGTCCAGAGTAGACCGGCTAGGCCCTGTCAGTATTAGCCGTGCGCATTGGGAACTCCCCCTCTTCATCATAGTCGCGGTTTGCATCATCCTGGGGTCGGGTGTCGACGACCCTCAAGGGAGGATATTCAGCTGTGGCCTTGAGCCTTCGAAGTGACCTTTCTGAAGTACCTTAATGACAAGAAAACGGACCCTCCGATTTCGCCGTATATAATGTGTATGCAAACCTCATCCCTACGTTGTGAGGAGGGAATATTGTCCTCTAATTAATTGGTTGCAGGCACTAAATTGTCAGTACGTATTTTAAGATGGGTTTTGAATCCTATATTGGATGGTTTTGTGCAGACGTGGAAGGCCAAATCTGACTGGGTCAAATTGGTGAATGCCACGATAACTCACATGGAGAGTCATACATCTCTTAAATGAAATGAATTTTAATTTTAAAAGCAATAAGAAAATTGATGAAAAGGGAAAAAAAAAAAATCAGGTATTGCCAATTCTGTGTCTGTGGATGAGAATAGTCCCCACCCACATTGAACAATTGCTACTATTTCTTTTGGCGCCATTATCTCATCTCTTCTTTAAAACTCTCTGTTTCTACGTCCACACACTGAACCAAATCCTTTTCCACTCTATTTAACCCCAATCATTCACATAATACCTTTAATACCACTCACATTTCTGCTGTAGGGGCTCCTCAAACATGATCTTTGTTCTGCTGACATTAAGACCTATTATGGGAATTGTACCAATGCCTTGATTGATAGTGAAAGCTGATAAAAATAATTCAATTATTAGGGGCCAGATACTGTTGATTAAATGCTCAGACATTGAATTAACAGAAGCAAGGAAAAGAACATGTCTTTCTGGTTTTTGCTTCATAAGGAAACGAATCCTCTACGGTAGATCGAATATGATGAACATTGGCAAGACCCTTTAAAGATTCAATCATGAAGGATCTTGATTCAGAGGGGGTTGAACAACCCTCTAGTGTTAACAATATGTTCACAAAAAAGAAGGAGCTTCTTTCCACTGCTATGAAGAGGACCTCTGATTGGTATGCTCTATATATCTTGACTTCTTATTGCGCTTTCTAAAAGGCAGCCCCTTTCCATGTACTATTATTGAATTATTATTCTGTTTTTCAAGATACTCACTGTAATGGCAATTGTAGGTACTGATAAATGAGTTACCTGTATAATCTTAACAGGATTTTCTCCCAAGAGATCCCAAGTGACGTAACTGTAAATGCAGGCGGATCCGCCTTTTCACTGCACAAGGTGCGTTGTTCTCTATGCTTTTGTCGTAACAAGTTATAACTAAACTCCACGCACAATACAAACTGTTGTTGGTTTTAGTTATATTCCTATTTGGATTGAGTTATCAGCCCTGGTCACTCCTCAATGAGAATCTGAATTTAACTTGGCAATTTGTTTCTTTTTTGATGATTGAATCACAAGGTTCAATAATAATTTGTTGCGTTCCATGCAGTTCCCTTTGGTCTCAAAGAGTGGATACATAAGGAAGATTATCTCAGAATCCAATGATGCTGATGTTTCTACAGTCGAAATCCCTGATATACCCGGTGGATCAGACGCATTTGAACTTGCCGCAAAATTTTGTTATGGAATTAATTTTGAGATAAGCACAGAAAACATTGCCTTGCTGAGATGCGCAGCGGAATATCTTGAGATGACAGAAGACTATGCAGTTGGGAATTTGGTTGGAAGAACTGAGGCCTACTTAAATGAAGTAGCTCTTAAAAGCCTAGCTGGTGCAGTTTCAATTTTGCATTCTTCAGAAAGCCTACTTCCCATTGCAGAGAAAGTAAAACTGGTTAGTCGATGCATCGACACAATTGCATATATTGCATGCAAGGATAACCAATTCTGCACATCAGGTAGAGCAGAGTCTGGTACTAACGGATTGAATTCACCCACGTTTTCAAACCCGAAGCCTATGGTTGATTGGTGCGCTGAGGATTTAACTGTCCTTAGAATTGATTTTTTCCAAAGGGTTCTAATTGCAATGATGGGAAGAGGATTCAAGCAGTATGCACTTGGACCAATATTAATGCTCTATGCACAGAAGTCTCTTCGAGGTTTGGTGAGGCCTTGTCCTATAACATAATCTGGATTATTTGGTTAAAATGAAATATTTATGCAAATAGTAGTAATTCTTTTGTTTATCACAGGAAATATTTGGAAAGGGAAGGAAAAAAATTGAGGCAAAACAAGAACATGAAAAGAGGGTTGTTTTAGAAACAATTGTTAGTCTTCTCCCAAGGGAGAAAAATGCATTGTCAGTTAGCTTTCTGTCAATGCTGCTCCGAGCTGCAATATATCTAGAAACCACGGTTGCTTGCAGACTTGACTTGGAGAAGAGGATGTCATTGCAGCTTGGTCAGGCTGTATTAGATGATCTGTTAATTCCTTCATATTCCTTCACAGGGGATACATTGTTTGATGTTGAAACCGTGCAGCGTATCATCATGAATTTCCTTGACAATGAAATGGATGGAAGTCGATTGGGAGATGAAGAGTATGTGTCTCCTTCATTAAGTGACATGGAGCGGGTTGGGAAACTTATGGAGAATTACCTTGCTGAAATAGCCTCAGACCGTAATCTATCCGTTTCAAAATTCATTAGTCTTGCTGAAGTTATCCCAGAGCAAGCAAAGATCACTGAAGATGGGATGTACAGGGCTATTGATATTTATTTGAAGGTATGCGCGATGATTAATTATAAATTTTTCTATGCATATTTACACATACAGGAGCATTTTCATAGATTTAGATCATGTTTAGAAAAGGAGAAAACCTTGGTCCTGATTGCTACATGGTAATTGTCATGCTAAACTTAGTAATCTTGATTGAAATGCCTTCTACAACAATGTACCTCTTGGTCCTAGCATAATTATGACTGAGAGAAGACTTTGGGAATAAACCAAATCAGAAAATATGTTACCAATGAAGAACTAGTCATTTTCACAAAATCCTTGCTCCTCAATTATTTTTTTTGCAGGCATTTCTCGGTCTGCCTCATGAGTTTGACCGAAGCCCATGTCCTATACTCCTTTACCCTACAACCATTTTGTGAGACTGATGTTGTCTGGAGTTTGGAATCTCATTTCTTCCCCTGTCCTGAACATGTATCTCATGGTGCATTTATCCTGCACCTGGTTTGAACTTTGAATATGTGTTCAATTCAACTCACCGCGTCTTACTTAGACCATATATATATATATGTGTGTGTGCAAAATATTATAGATATTACGTTTTGAACCCATAATCTAAATCTCAGAACCTTGAACCCACTAAGTTTAAATCTTGGATCCGCCTCCTTTTGCATTGCATAGGGTCATTGCTACAATGTGGTGGCTCTTGTTTTCTCTTTTCTATGTTGCAGGCCTTGCTGTGCATAGGTCTTCATACTTGAGGTCTTTTTCTATCATTTGACACCTTAATGTTAACCAGGGTGAAATAAGGATCTGGTATCTGCTCGTTGACCCTTCGCTTTCTCCTTTCAGCTGTAGGTCAAATTTGTAATAACATCCTAAAGGATCTTGTGTGCCAATACATACTTCATATATGGTATCTCATCCTAAAGAAGAAGCTCGTTTATATGCTCATATATATGCAAACTCGCCCCCCCCCCCCCCCTGTTACTCTTTCTAATTTAAAAGGTAAGAATAGACTCAATAGGTTTTTGCTACAGAAGCTCTGAATCTTATTGCTATTCAGTCACGTCACATAATAACAAGATCTAAACCATGTATACCATTTGATCATTTTTTTTTTTGCTTTTGGTGCCAAAGGGTATTAAGTAGCATCCATTCATTGCTTAGTGTTTCTTGAGTACATAATAGTAATCTGTTTGCCTCCAACATCTCTAAGACAAACATAGGAAGAAATCCAAAATGTATTATCCTAGTAGACTCCTTCATCCTACCACCAAATTTGGCTAATTGATTTGCTACTTTTGTTCTGCTCCTTGTAATTATGCTCAATCAGAGGGTCTCCGAGCTGGCTGAGAAATGATATTAGAATAATGTGAAATCCCATTTGATGATCTTCACATATGTTGTTAGTACATCAAATATATTCTTGAACAATGAGTTGAACTTCATCAGAAAGTTTAAGCTTTTTAAAATTCAGAACAAAAGTGTGGAACCCTTAAACCATGCTAATCAGCATTATCTTCATACCGGTTAAAACTACTTTCATCTTTCTAATGTTTTTGCATAATTTGAAGGCACATCCAGCTCTAAGTGATATGGAAAGAAAAAAAGTTTGCGGTGTTATGGACTGTCAAAAGCTATCTAGAGAGGCCTGTGCTCATGCTGCTCAAAATGATAGGCTCCCTGTTCAGACAGTTGTGCAAGTACTTTACTACGAGCAGCAACGCCTTCGTGAGGTCATGGACGGGAGCCAACTTGTAGCAACTGAACATCCAGCTCTAATTCCTTCTAAAACGAATCAGTTCTCCACTGATATCCGTCCTGTTTCAGATGAGGTCTCTAGTCTAAAACGAGAAAATCAGGAGCTGAAATTTGAGTTGCTAAAGATGAAAATGAGGTTGAAAGAAATTGAAAAACCTTCAAACAAATCAGCTGCTAGCAGCCCTTTAGTCATCACTCATCCATCTGCTGATAAACCTCCTTTGCCAAGAAAATCTAATTTCATAAGCTCAGTATCCAAAAAGCTTGGAAAATTTATTCGAGCCGATGGACTCACAGCCAACAAAGGCCGAAATAAACCAAGTAAAGATAGGCGTCATTCTATATCCTGATTTGAGCTAGCTATATTTGTCGTTGGGTTGAAGAATTATTATTACTGCATTGTCTGAACATATATGATACTGGATTCAAATTTTAGTTTTTATTTTAATCGTGCGAGTTGTATGGTAAAGTATAAATTTGGTCATGCTTTAATCCAAAAATTGTATTTAGATGGACGTGGACGACTTCCTGTACATTATCTATGAAAGATTTGTAATTTTGGTTTCTCTTATATGTATCTTGAAGAAAGATTTGCAATCTTGAGATGTACAAGCAACAAAATATTAGTCTCACTGGAAAAAGTAGTTCTCATCTATAGCTATTAGCTTCTGCCATTTCCGGGGGGCAAGAAACGTGGACGTGATCAAATCAGGTTGGATTTGGTCTCCATTAGTGTGGAAAATGGGAGAAAATGACTTAACTAATGACTGACAAACAGCAATAGAATATTTTCATTATACTGAAGATTTTGTTGGAATTACTGCACGTCAGGCCCAAATTGAAGAAGGCCCAACTTAATATTCTGTCTATATTGTACTTTTATTTATGTATGTAGTCTGGATTGGGCTTAAGCCCAAATAGTAATTTCCGGGTCATATATATAAGTAATAGAGGTTTCTAGAAACAGAAGAAGCATTCATTTTTTGTTTTCTGATACAATAAAAAGATAGCTCTTTCTTCGTTCATTCTAATACAAGCCCTAGATACAAATTGATTCAATTCAATCTTGTTTCACACATTAACATGGTATCAGAGCGATGATTCTGTTCCATTTCACGCTGCTGGTTCGTCCGATCTTAGCCTTGTTCATTTTTGTTCAAGTTTCATGGGTTCTCGGGAATTTCGTTGGTTTTTTGGTTGCTTTCATCAATTTCTCGTTTTTCTGCCGAGGACTCTTTGATTTGCTGTTGGTTTTACTCCGAATTAACCTCTTACAATGTTAATTGTGGCATGTTTGAAGTCTTTTCCGCTGAATGCTGGTTTTGAGTTCTTTTTCGTGAGCTAGGGTTTCTGACATTGTTACTGGTTTCTTCAGTCTTTCTCTGCTTGCGATTTTGAAGGTTGTAGTTCTTCCGGTCGCGAAGAACCTTTGGTATTGTGTTCTCCGCTTCTCTTGTTCTTACATGCCTGATTTGTGTGGTGTTTTTTTGATTCTGTAATTGTTTGTGCTTCTACATCATGGTTGTTGCGGATACCTCTGTTAGCTCTAGCAACTCTAGCACTTATGTCTCAGATCCTTCATATCCTCTTCATCTTTCATCTTCTGATGTCCCTGGGATCTCTCTTGTTTCTAACCCTTTTTCTGGGACTGGTTTTGGAGGTTGGCGAAGGAGTATGATCATCTCCTTATCAGCCAGATACAAAATTGCCTTTATAGATGGGTCATGCCCTAGACCTGCTGATGACTCTCCTCAAATTAAATTGTGGGATAGGTGTAATAACATGGTCATTTCGTGGATAACTAGTTCCTTATCCCATGACATTGCTGAGAGCGTCCAATACTCAGAAACTGCTCAGAGTATTTGGAACCAGCTTAATAAGAGGTAAGGGTCGGTTGACGGGACCAAAGTGTTTGAATTAAAAAAGGAATTGGCTTTCACTAATCAGGGTTCATTAGACATTGCTTCATATTTCAATAAGCTGAAGAAACTTTGGGACGAGTTGGCCTTCTTGCGCTCTAAGTATGCCAACGATGTAATTTTGGGGGTAGGTCTGAGGAGGAAGAGGAGAACAAACTTTATCAGCTTCTCATGGGGTTGAACGACACTTATGTTAGTGTCCGGAGTAATTTGCTCATGATGCAGCCTCTACCTTCTCTAGATAATGCTTACAATATTCTTCTCCAAGATGAAAGACAAAGACAAGCCAGTCCTAGTCCTCAGTTCAACAATGAATCAGCCTCCTTTAATGTCAACTTTCACATTTCTGTTAACAAACATCCAACAGTCAATCAACTTCCTATTCCTCCAAAACAGTATATTCAAAGAGTCAATTTTGATCAGACAAAGTCCAATTTGGTGTGCAAATATTGCAAAAGACCTGGGCATCTCATTGAGAAGTGCTATAAACTTCATGGTTTTCCACCCAATTTTAAGTTCACCAAAGGGAAGAGAATTGCTGGGAATGTTGAAGTTCAGAACCTTGGTGTAAACTCTGATTCAACTAATCTTCCATCTGAGTGTCCTCCTGACTCTGGTTCATTGGTCCCTGGGCTAACCAAAGAACAATACACTCAATTGCTACACTTGCTGCAGCAGAATCATGTTTCTGATTCACCTACTCAATACGGTCTTATGGGTTCTGCCAATTTTGCTGGTATGGTTCTTTCCCCTGCTTGTGTAGGTGTTAGTTATGGTGCATGCATGCTAACTAGAGTTAATGACTGTATTTGGATTATAGATTCTGGAGCCATAGATCACATGACTTCTAATAGAGACCTTCTTTTTGACATTAAGCCTCTTGTTATTCCTTATCTAGTTACCCTTCCTAATGGCTACAAGGTCAAAGTCACTTGTACTGGCTCCCTGCACTTCTTATCTTTCACCTTGCATCATGTTCTCTATGTTCCTAGCTTTCACTACAATCTTATTTTTGTCTATAAACTTGTCTCATATTTGGATTGTGATCTTCTATTCAACAATTTTTCTTGTCTTCTCCAGGGCCCTTCACTGAAGAGGCCAGTGGAAGTTGGTAAAGTGGAGCATGGTCTTTACAAGCTTCTGGTAGATGGTTCTTCTACTGTCTCTACTGCACTTACTTCCACTTGTGATTCTGATTCTGTTTCCAGTTGTAAATACCATTCTCCATTGTTTCCTGCATCCCATTGTACATACCAATCTGATGTCAATAAAATGGAGATTTTATGGCACAATCGATTAGGGCATATGCCTTTTAGTAGAATGAAAGACATTTCTGTTCTTCCTTGCAAATTCTCTAATAAACAACCTTTTGTTTGTTCTATTTGTCCTTTAGCTAGACAACCTAGGCTTCCTTTTCCAGATAGTTACATTAAAACATCTTCTCCCTTCCAACTTGTCCATGTGGACACCTGGGGCCCCTATAGCAGCCCTACTTATAATGGTTGCAAATACCTCCTCACCATTGTTGATGATTTTATAAGATCTACTTGGACTCATCTCATGGGATCTAAGAGCAATGATTTTCCTTTACTGAAAGCTTTTACACTACTACAAATAAGACATGTAGCGGCAATACAAAATGGCTTTAGCGGCAATAATAATAGCCGATATAACTTTTATCGGCCATTAGTCTTTTGCCGCTGAAATTGGGGTCGGCAAAGCCTTTAGCGGCTTTTCTCACAAAAGCTGGTAAACGGTATATTTTATTGCCGCTAAAAATTATTATCTTTAACGGTAATTATTTGCGGCAATTATAATGGCTACTAAATCCAATCCAAAACGGCTAATTATACTTCTTTAGCATCCATTATTATAGCCGCTACATTCAAAATAATTGCCGCTAAAAATTCGCATCTTTAAGGGCAATTATTTGTAGCAATTATAATGGCTACTAAATCCAATCCAAACGGCTAATTATACTTCTTTAGCATCTATTTTTTATAGCCGCTAAATTAAAAATAATTGCCACTAAAAGTTCGCATCTTTAATGGCAATTATTTTGTGACAGCTAAAATGGCCATAGTATCCCTTCTGCAAATATCTTAGTTTGCCTTTTTAGCTTCCATTGTAATGGCTAATATGTTTAACTAAATTGCCGCTAAAAGCCAATATCTTTAACGATAATTGTTTTACATTAATTATAAATAGTTTAGCCACAATTAATAATAGTTACTACATTCGTATATAATATGACTCAAATAAAAAAATATATTAATATTAATTCAAAACAAACATAATGTATCTCATTAATCTTAACAAATAAAAGGAAGTACTAATCAAATACATTAATATCACAGTAACTTAAAACATAAAAATATATTGTTTAGACTAAATAGCTAATGTCATTATATAACTAATCCAAATGTTGGTCTTCAAATGATCTCCGCAACTTTTCATCATTTTGAAATCTTTCACCCACTAAGTTATCCAACATTAGATGGTATGACCTGAAATTATAAAGTAATTGTGTCAAAAGATAAAGTATGTGAAAAAACATCTTGAAGATTCCATCACTGTTAGAGCAGCTAACTCCCTCACCTAACATCTATAAGCAAAAACAACTAAGCTAAAATATGAACATTTCAATCAAATTGATTAGAACAGACAGGGAAAAAAGAAAAATAAAGTAAATTCAAAGCGACTGTCAGCAGGGTCATTTATCAGATTTCCTCCACTATGCAGTCTCTCATCAAATTAAGGAAGCCAGGTATTCAAAACATCCCTCATAGGTGGCTACGTGCAAAGAATAATTGTCAAAGAAATAAGATCTGACGAACAAGAGCGGAAAGAATTATGAAGAGGTACTTCTAGAGGAAAGAAAATTCTGAGCACTATGTTCTTTATCTTGTCTGCCATCAAAGAAAATATGCTACCATGAGAAGAAATTGAGCACTTTCCTATTCGACTACTGTATAAGCTTCAGGATTCAAGTATCATAAAGTAACACAAAGAATAGGTTTGTACCAAAAACAATGGTCTCAAAAGCAACACTCACAATAATGAAACCTCTTATTGGTACTAGTAGGATTTTACCATATTAAAAGCTGTAAACATGGAAAACTAAGCTTAGTTATCAAGCTTACCAAACTCTTTATTCTTTGTTGAGATAGATGCAATAACTTTAAAAATAAATTAGCTATAGTTTTCCATATTATTGCCTTATGCTTGTATTTCAAGAGGAGACCTCTAAATAAAGTATTTATATTCTAAAAATCTCGAAGAAGTCTACCTCTATTCCTCAAAAAGGCTAGCTCTGCAAATTATTTGCAAGCTACATGGATTATAGTCAGGAAGATTATGCGAAACTTTTGCTAGATTTATTTAACATGATGGAACCAGTAGAGAAGATCATGGAGGTGATATTGATTCAAATCGTGAGGCTACTGTAGTTACTGTTGATCGAGCATTAGCCAGGATTAACACAGCTTTGGAGCCGCTTGTGGTGAAGGTTAATAACGTTGACAAGGTAACTGGTGAGAAGGAGGAGGAAATACCTGGGCAGGTGGTTAATAATTCAAGTAATGCTGGTACTATTTCAGCAAAAATAGGTGCACGATCTGTCGCACCTGATACTCTTGAAGCAGCTGTGCAAACAACTAGCTTAGATGCTGATGTTAGTATAGGATCAGGTGTTAAAGGGGATGGGAACTATTCTAATGGCCAAGGGCATGATAAGGATCAACAGGTTACATAAGTAACAATTATACCTACTGCTGCTAATAGGGGAGATAAGCACTTACAGTTACTCATATTAAGCAGATTTTCTTTTGTGTCATGAATCTTCCATTTGGAGTAGTCATACTACAGAAGAAGAAAACATAAACCATGTAAAAATTAGTAGGAACCAAACCATCAAACGCATGGAGACAACCTAGCTTGCAAAAATAAAACAAGTCAGGGATTTTCAAACTCATCTCAATTAGATTACCTGATTCCTGGGGCTTTAAACGGATATTCTGGAGGATCTTCCCATAATAATATCCACCTAATTATAGGAGATGGTATCATTTCATGAACAACAACAACAAAAGCATAGTTTGTGGCAAATGAAAAATATTCAATGATGACATCATGACAATAAAAAATTCCAACAAGATGGATAGGAGGAATAAGATTAGCCAACAATATTAGCTAATCATATAATACGAATACTGACCTGCAAATGATTTTCCTTCACTCACCTCCAAAACATAATCTGGACACAAATTTAGGTAGAAGTTAGGAATATCCAAGCAACCAAATGATGAGTTAATAGATAAAGTGAAGCCAAAGGGAAAAAGAAAAACAGAAGGTGGGCCTCCCAGCAAATAAGCTTATTCAACTATACTTATTAGAAAAAAAGCATCATTTTTGAGTCTCAATTTTATTCCAAAACTAGTGATATAACCCGCGTTTCGCGCGGTAAACGACATATAGCTAATAATTATTTTTAAAACTTTTTATAATTAAAAATAAATCTTTACTCTCTCATCAATATTATCTCATCTAAGCTCCAACTGCAACTCTATCGGTTATTCGACTTATATTCAAGATTGATAATACCAAATGGGAAAAGAAAATATAGCTCAACAAAATCAACATCGATTGAGTGAGAAATAATGTCTTCTTAAGATACTGTACCAGCAATAAACAAATATTTGCAAATTTAAATAAAGGAAGGAGAAGAAATGGGAAACTCAACTTTGTTCTTGGAAAATATTAACTTTCATAATTTTATGTTTAGGAGTAATAAAACATAAATAGACGGATATTTAATATATTACCTTCCTAGGATAAACTTCTAACATTTTCAATAATAAAGCTCTATTCTTTCCAATTCTGTCGTGTGAAAATAAATTACAATAGTGCCAAGTGCCAACTTTTCATCTTGGAATGGTCCAAAGTAGACCGCTAAAGTTAAGATACACAAAAATCTGCCAAATTCACGAAGGGAATAATACTTATATGTAATCTTTCTTAAAAGTGAATAATTTTGTTTTGGTGAAGACCATTCCAGAGACAAAGAAAAGACCTCAGTTTCAAGAAACTATACTTCTTGAAGGTCGTATGTTTTGCTGCTACTCTGCTCTTGAAAGACATTTTTTAATTTAATGAATTTCTCTTCAGTGGATCAATCAGCAGCCTTCTCATAAAGAACTGGCATACACAATTGAACAACAAAAACAAATAAGAGAACCCAACAGGCCAAGAAAGTTATATCGGTCATTATTTTTACATCAAACTGTTACTATGATACTTTGAACGTAAATGTTATGAACATACTTTGAGGAAGACACAATTACAATAAGAAGCTATAGCTCATATATAGCTATTAGCTTGTTTACCTGTACATGAAAAGGTAGTGTTGCTCTCTATCTCTCAAGTCGTAAAACTTTGCAGGGTAGGGAAAAAAAGGAGCAATAATTTGCATGTAAAACAAATTAACTTGATAGAGCCAAATAAATAATCCATAGCAGAACCTTATAAATCCCAATCTAGAGACAAGAATACTCGAAAGCAGTGGCAATATCATTTCTTAATTTCTCAAGGGCCTTATCAATAATCTCAAGAGGCAAAGCATTTTTTTAGCTCCTCTACCACAATCCCCAACCTCTAGTTCCACCTTTACAGATACATCATAAAACAAAAGAAAAAATCACAAAAGCAGCAAACCACTCATAAACAAAAACTTATTAATGAAATTTAGATATTCCATGGGCAACCATTGTTGGGATAAATGAAACTACTGACTCATTCCATTTAGGCTTAGCCTTCAATGACATCACAATGTGATGCTTCGAAACAGAAGCTGAGAGCGATCCAATTATAGAGAAATACGCAATAGAGACATTGCAAAGGAAAAGATAAGTTAGAAAATGCCTGCTAACTAGAAAGAATAAAAACTAAATGGAATCATATGCAGCTCCCCTTCAACATTTTACATTGAAGAAATAGCAGAAACTAAATGGATATTTGTTAGCAGGATGCTAGCACCGATAATTGGATAGACTTAAAAAGAGTACAAATAAACACTTAATCTATTTGAGTCTAAAATTTTATATACAAACAACATATCAACTGTTAGAAAAGAAAGTATTTATCAAATTTTAGACTCAAATAAATTATTCTGCCCGCCAGCATGTACATAAACACAGAACAAAATTATTTTCTCTATTTAAAAAATAATAAAGAGAACAAAAGGTGAATTTTAGATATAAAGTAGAAATTTTAAATAAGCTGAAAAGACACTGGAAATGGATATTCGAATCCTTTCTGATCACCTGCTAGCGACAACGCAACAGAAGTGATGTCAAAACTTCTTTTGAATAAAGAGATAAAGATTTTAGAATTTTACAATTGCTCCTATATCTATGATCTTCTCGGCTTCAAGGTAGTCTTCTTTGTTGAGTTTGTAGAAGAGAAACTATTTCGAAAGATTTCAGAAATGACACTAAATATTAAAAAAGCGCATGCCTGTGCAGAATAAATCAAGTAAATAGCCGCAGTTATAGAAAAGTTATAATAAAATTTGGTACCTTTATTTGATGAGAGACTGCATAGTGGAGGAAAATCATTAAGAGACAGGAGAATAATGCAGAAGCAAATAGGAGGCAAAGCTGTTAGATAAGTAAACTCAATTTCTAATTTTTTATCCCGACAGGCAACAGCTAAGCCTGGTAATCCGTTTCTCAATAGTTAAGGCTTAGGAACATTGGTGGATCCAGAAATTAAAGGATAAAAAGAACTTACACAGAGATGTGTCTTTTCAGAGAAAACAATAAACAGGGAGTATCAGAATCTTTTTAAAAGGTTTCTTCTATACTCCAAATTCCAAATGCAAATAAACTATAATTTTAGAGGTTTTTTCCTGATAACAGTCGACAAGTTTCCACAAGTCATTACATTCAATTACAATTTTAAAACGACAACCAAAGGATCAGACAAGTCTCCCAACATAAAGGAGAAATTTAGATATAAGAGATAAGCGGCCGAAACAAACTTCCTAAATCAGGATTTTCTACATCCAAATAAGAACAACCATATAACATGACTTTTACCAGATTAATGTACACAAAATCTATTTGTAAATCAATCGACAAACATCAATCCAAAATCTACTGTAAATCGATTGCAAGCGAGTGATTTAACAGGGGGAAAAGAGAAGTTAACAGGGGAAGAAAAGAAATTACATGGGAAGAAGATGGACGGGCACTACGGCAGGCTGTTGACGCAGCAGCGAGTTAGGAACTGATTTACTGTAAATCAATCGACTAGCATCAATCCAAAATCTACTGTAAATCGATTGCAAGGAACTGATTTACTGTAAATCTACTTTAAATCGATTGGAAGAAAGAAGTTAATAGGGGAAAAAGAGAATTTACCTGGGAAGAAGATGGGCACTGCCGTTGACGCACTGTAAATCACCGTAAATCGCACTGCCGTTGATGCACTACCGTTGACGCAGCAGCGAGTTAGGTTACAATCGATTCAGCGACAGTCGATTCAGCTAGTTAGGTTTTTCTAGTTGTTTTCTATTGTTTTCTAATTGGGGAGGGAAAGGATAAAAGGTATCAAAAAAATTTGAGGGAAAGATGTTTCTTTTTTTGTGCAGAGGAAAAGTTAAAATAATAAAAGATTAATTTCAATTAGTAATTTTTAGTGGCTATTATTTTTTATTGTCGGTAAAAGGATATATTTTACTGGCTAATTGTTATATGCCGCTAATATTTAAGCCTAAAGAATTTATTAGCGACCATTGCTTTATTGCCGCTAAATAATTGCCGCCAAAGGCCTTTTTTGTAGTAGTGTTATAGCCATGGTACAAACACAATTTCATATAACAATTCAGTCAGTAAGGAGTGATAATGCTTTTGAATTAGGTTCCAGTAATTCTGCCAGTCAATTCTTTCTTGATAATGGTATTATTCATCAAACTTCATGCCCTCACACACCACAACAGAATGGTGTGGTGGAGAGAAATCATAGGTATTTGCTGGAAACTTCTCGAGCTTTATTGTTTCAGTCCAAGTTACCAATCAGATTTTGGGGTGATTGTATTTTGACTGCCACATATCTTATAAACAGGTTTCCCTCCAAATTGCTCAATGATAAATCCCCTTTTGAGTTGTTGTATGGTCAACCTCCTTCCTTCTCACATCTCAGAACCTTTGGTTGTCTTTGTTATTCCATAGTCCCCAAGTGTCATAGGGACAAACTTCAGCCAAGAGCTGATCCTTGTGTTTTCCTTGGCTATCCACTAGCAAAGAAAGCTTACAAGGTTTACAATTTGGTTACCAAATTAACTATGATTTCCAGAGATATTGTGTTCTATGAAGATATCTTTCCTTTTGCTATTTCTACTTCTTCTTCATCTTCTCCTTCTCTCTCTTTTCCTCAGTCCTCCTCCTTTTTCCCTGAACCTGATCCTGTCCCTTCCTTTCCTCCCTCTTCTTCTTCTTCTATGCCTATTTCTCCTTCTTCTCCTGACCCTAGTACCTCTTCACCTATTCCTTTTGTTTCAGCCTGTCCCCCTGCTCCAAGAAGATCTTCCAAACCCCATAATCCCCCCAGTCACCTTCAACAGTACATCTGTACACTTCCCCAGTCCCTCTGTGGCTCTAGTGCTTCTTCTTCCAACTCTCATTCTTTAGATAGCACTGCTGTTACTGAACCCTACTCCTACCAACAGGCTGCCTCCATTCCAACTTGGCAAGAGGCCATGCAGAAGGAATTTGAGGCACTTGAGGCCAACGATACTTGGTCGATTGTTGAGTTGCCTGAAGGCAAAAAGCATATTGGCTGCAAGTGGGTTTACAAGATTAAATATAAGGCTGATGGTTCAGTTGAAAGATATACAGCTAGATTAGTTGTTAGAGGGGATACACAACTTGAAGGGGTTGATTTTAATGAAACATTTTCTCCTGTGGTTAAATTCTCTACTATTAAATGTTTAGTTGTTGTAGTTGTGAAACATCAATGGTCTCTTTTTCAATTGGATGTAAATAATGCTTTTTTGCATGGTGATTTAGATGAGGAGGTTTATATGAAACTTCCTCCTGGTTTATGTGTTTCCTCCCTTTCTGGTACTTCCTCCCCTTTGGTCTGCAGGCTTCAGAAATCACTTTATGGCTTGAGACAGGCTTCTAGGCAATGGTATGCCAAGCAGTCTCATGCCCTTTGCTCCAAAGGGTATTCTCACTCTCTGAATGATTACTCCCTTTTCTTCAAAAAATATGCTTCTTCCATTGTGTTGCTTGCAGTGTACGTTGATGATATAATTGTTACTGGTAATGATTTGGATGAGATTTCTGCTCTCAAGTGCTTCTTGAATGATCAGTTCAAAATCAAAGACTTGGGTGTTCTGAATTATTTTTTGGGTATTGAGGTGGCCTATTCCAGTTCTGGGTTGTTGCTTCATCAGAAGAAGTTTATTAGGGATCTTCTGAAGGTTCATAACTGTTCAGATGTGTCTTCTGTTACTTCTCCCCTTGACTTGAATGTCAAACTAACAGCTGATTCTGGGATCTTCTTCCATCTCCTGAGTGTTATCGCAGCTTAGTAGGCAAGTTAAACTTTTTAACACATACTCGACCTGATTTGTGTTTTGCTGTGCAGCATTTAAGTCAATTTCTCCAGGCCCCTCGTGCTCCTCATATGCAGGCTGCTCTTCATCTTCTCCGCTACCTCAAAGGCACTTCTGATGTTGGTGTTTTCTTCAGCAACTCACCTTCTACTTCTGTGGCTGCCTATTGTGATAGTGATTAGACCGCTTGCCCTGACACTAGGCGGTCTGTCACTGGCTTTTGCATCTTTCTGGGTGATTGCCTCATTAGGTGGAAAGCTAAAAAGCAACCTGTTGTTTCTCTCTCTTCAACTGAGGTTGAGTATAGGGCTATCTCCAAAGTGGTTGCTGAACTTGCCTGGGTAGTGAGGCTCTTATCAGATCTTGGTTTCCCTGTTACTGCTGCTATTCCGGTCTACTGTGACAACCAAGCTGCCATCCACATCGCTAGGAACCCTGTTTTCCACGAGCGCACCAAGCACATTGAGGTGGATTGTCACTTCATCCGAACCATGCTTGCTGATGGTCTTATCTCTCTCCACCATGTCTCAACATCCGACCAGCTGGCTGACATCTTCACCAAGCTACTTACTGGGCTTGCTCATCATGCACTTCTTCCCAAGCTGAGGGTTGTTCCACCCTCCAACTTGAGGGGGGGGGGGGTGTTGGAGTTACTACACGTCAGGCCCAAATTGAAGAAGGCCCAACTTAATATTCTGTCTATATTGTACTTTTATTTATGTATGTAGTCTGGATTGGGCTTGAGCCCAAATAGTAATTTTCGGGTCATGTATATAAGTAGTAGAGGTTTCTAGAAACAGAAGAAGCATTCATTTTTTGTTTTCTGATACAATAAGAAGATAGCTCTTTCTTCGTTCATTCTAATACAAGCCCTAGATACAAATTGATTCAATTCAATCTTGTTTCACACATTAACAGATTTTGGTAGATTTTGATACGCTCCCTCTGTAAGGCTTTCAGCATCCAACATTGTTACGGATTATCGATTGACAATGCTGAATATTTTCTGCTAAAAATACTATAATAGTATTAATTAGTATCAGTGCTATCTTTTGTGTTTCAGTAGTTCCTCAAATTAAGATAAAGCTTTGGAACAAAAATGAATTCAAGATCTAAAGTCAGTGGGTTCACAATAAGTATGATCTTATTATATGTACACGTCTTAAATTTGTATATATACCGATAGGAGTGTCAAATGGGCGGATTGGACTAATTTGGGGAAGGTCAAAATGGGCTAAGTGAATAAGTGAGCGGGTACCCGTCCAAAAATTACTTGAGCTTATATGAGCTGGGTCAAAATGGGCTAAAATTTGGGTCAGAACCCAACCCACTCAACTCTTATTAAGCTTTAATTAATATGCTTTGTTTTCTTATAAATTGTTTAATTATCAAATAAGACTTTTTTTTTTTTGTTATACTCATATATAACATATCAAACAATAAAAAAATTATTTTTTAGATATTTTAGAAAAGTTACTCATGGATTAATTTGGAGTAAAAACTAGTCCAACTTTAGATGGACTGAGATGTGTTAGGTCAAGATGGACTGAGTTCAACAAATGGGCAGACCTAACCTTGGTCTGGTTGGACGGGTCAAATGGGTTTGGGTTCAAATTGTCACCCTCAGTATACATAATTCGAGCCTAAAATCGATATATACAGGCAAAACTCGTCCTAAATCCGCCTCGCCTCTGCATTTGGAGACTGAAAAATGAATGGCGGAGTAGAGAACATAGTAAATTATCATCATGATCAGGCAGGGGAAAGCATTATTCTAATTCTAGACCTGAGGCAAATTATCATCATGGTCATAGAACATAGTAGTACAATGAAAAGTGTATGCTTTCAAATAACTGATGCTTCGTTAACTTTTGAGATCAGAAAATATTCAAGAAAAAGATAACTCAACCCAATATATTATTGCAGAGAGAAGCCTTATTTATTTGGATCGAGAATCTCATGTTCATTTGGTGGCAGACAAAACTATAGCAATTCCTACGCAACTGTTGGTAGGAGTAGTTTCCATGTGGTTGGTGGAAAACGACTAACAATAAATTAGAGAATTTTAAGAATCATCTTATTCGCTTTTCCTCTATTCTTTTTTTCCCTCCCGTTGAAGTGGAAATTAACAAAGTCTGGTTAGATCAGATTCCTATCAACTTCTTTAAATATATTATCACAAATCTAGCTCTATCTAACCCCTTTTATGTTTGTTAAATGACATCCAAGTTGGAGAGTGGAGATTATGTCATAAAAGTGAAGAATCTCTATTAGTACAATGAACCTGAATAATTGATGATGAGTGTTTCTCTTGTTCTATATATTTATTTCTTGAAGCACTTTGAGATTCCTATTTGATGTGGTTCTCTTCGATATAGAGCCAATTTGGCTTGGTTGATTGACAGAACTGAAAAAAATACCTTTAATTATTGAATTTGAGTTTATAAATAAGTAATTAATTTGTGTTTGAATAAAATTGCTGGAACCGATAATAAGTACTATATTGGTGTATGCCAACACTGCCGCTTTAAAATGTTTCAAAATCACCTTAAAGTTGTTCTAGAAAATATTAATCTAAAATTAGCATTGCAATGGAAAAGAATTGGAATTGAGAGCGATTTAGAGGTTTTGTGTTGGGAAAAGTCGTTTGAGGATTACAAAATTATTAGGAATAAAAAAAAATTCCTTATTTATCCGTTTAATAATTTCTATGTTTAGAAATTAGTTACTTTTTTTATTTATTTATTTAGCCATAACAATCTCATGGAATACAACTATATCACATAAACGGGGATAATAAAAGTTTTAATCAAACCAAAAATACTTATAAATTGAAAAGTTCAAACTTATGATTTTTGGGGGCATTTGCATCTATACCCGCTTTTTAGGTCATGTTTTAACTTGTACCCGTTTTGGAAAAAAAATTGCAAGCGTACCCACTTCATCGCGTAACTTCAGCATAGGGCCTGAAGTAGCAAAGACAATCACACAAACTTCAGCATTCTAGTAGACGGGCCTGAAGTAACAAAATTGCTGAACCAAGTGTGCTGAAGTTTTTGTTTGTAATTGCTGAACTTCAGCATGTTTTAGTTGAAGTTTTTCAGGTAAACTTAGTGTTGGCTGAAGTTTTTGTTTGTAATTGCTGAACTTAAGCATTTTAGTAGCTGAAATTTTGTTTTCTATTTGCTGAAGTTTTTGTTTATAATTGCTGACTTAAGCATTCTAGTAGCTGAAGTTTTGTTCTCTATTTGCTGAAGTTTTTGTTTGTAATTGCTGAACTTAAGCATTCTAGTAGCTGAAGTTTTTCACGTAAACTTAGTGTTGGCTGAAGTTTTTGTTTGTAATTGCTGAACTTAATTAAGCATTCTAGTAGCTGAAGTTTTGTTCTCTATTTGCTGAACTTCAGCATGTTTTAGATGAAGTTTTGTTCGATATCTGCTGAACTTCAACATGTTTTATGCTATCATGTAATTGATTTTTTGTACAGATAATAAGTTTATCATAAGTAGAATTAGTAACTTAAAAAACTAAATAAATGATTTAGCACAACAGGTTAAAATGCATTGATAATGTACACAGTTGAATCCAACAAGTTACTATCATCTTCTTCAAAACTCACTTTAGAAAGTTATTTGTAATTTATTTTTAAATAATCTGATAAACATACTTATAGCAATCATCCACATGAACTGAAGTTTCATAGCAGCACCAACAGCAGCAGAAGAAAGAAGAGAAGAAGAAAACGAAGGAGGAGGAGAAAGGGGGCTGAAATTATTTAAAAAGTGGGTACAAGTTAAAACTTTTTAAAAAAATAGGTATAGGTTAAATGGAGGCGACCAAATAGGACGCCCCGTGCAATTTTTACTGATTTTTGACTAATTTTATCTTATAGTAAGCATTTATGATATTTACCAAAGGCGTAACTCTTTGGCATACCAAGACTACCATCATACACAAGGACAAAGTTGAAATTTCAGGACATGATATGATGAAATAAATGACTTAATTAGAAAAGAAAGAAAAAAGATGTCTGGCTTGACTTGACTAGCATTAATCTGCAGGAGCAAGTTAGAGATGATTTCAGAAAATGGAAAGATATTGAATGAAATAAAGGGAACGAACCATCCTCGAGTTTAACGTAACAAAGAAACCTTCAGGGAATTGATGTGATATTACAGACTCAATTCTCGCGGTGTAGGGCAATCACATAAGATTCCCATATAGATATTTTGTGAGTTAAGTACAAACGACGACTAGTCAATTTTATATCCAAAAAACTCAAATCTAATTAAGCTACGTACTTTGGGTGGCTCTCAAATCCCAAAAATACCGTTAGTGAAGCAAATAGGACCAATCATAACATAAATTTGATCCTGCAGCTGAAACAAAATATACTAAAAATTCACACAATTTAAATCACAGAAGTAGTCGGTAGGATGAAGTTTAAAATCTTATCACACCGACTGATCATCAGCTCATAGATCAAATTTACTTTTTTGTTTTTGGTTTTTTTCAAGTCATATTCAAACTCAAAACTTGAAAAAGCCAAGGAGGATTATTCAACGAATCTTGTCTAAATTGCTCTTCAACATTCGGATTACTTTGTCTTGCACCAAGCTGAAAACTTGGATTCGAGACGGGTAAATTCTCAAGTCTCCATTTATGGCCATTTAGATCATTTCTTGGATTCCTTGCTGAAGTTGAAGGCTTTATAATTTGGCTAGAAGAGCCCGTGGAATTAGAAGAAGAAAAACTTGGTGCAGAATCAGAATTAGCTATTTTTCTCCTGCGGTTGTAACTTGACAGGCCTAAAGTTAACTCGAGTTCAGTCTCATCTTCAATATTATTATCTTGACCAACTGATTCTGCAATATGCTCTTGATCATTTGGCCTTATTTCCAAGTCAAAACATTGACGGGTCTTCTTGTTTGAATCAAGAATATTATGATGGTTGACCACTTGATCTTTCACTTGTTGCCGGCTACTTGAAATGTTTTTCATCAGTAACTTCTGGGTTTGATATAGACGATGAAGTTCGTACACCTGTGTTCCGGAGAGAACATGTAATTAACATTCGTGCATACAAGTGTGCAACCAAAGACAAATAATGAATCAAAATGAGTGTGATCTTATTATAATTATAAAGTTTACATATCTTTTCAAATATGTGTATACATATAACTCAAGTAAAAGTGAAGTACTAGTTTATAAGAATATATATGGGGATAGGAGAAGTAGTGAGTACTATTTTGATTACCTGCTCTCTGAAGATTTCCTCGTGCTTTAACATGGCCATCTTCATGTATTCCTTATCGTATGGATTGAGAAGCTTCTCCATTTTCAAAGCTGCCTCGGAATTTAGATTGCTTGAAACTGAAGAAATTCTAAGAAGAAGAAGGGACGTTTCTTTAATTCCACTCAATATCGGACGGAATTTTGAATTAATGTATATCCCCGCTTCTAAATCTCTACATAAAAAGAAGCAGAAATCAGGGTAAGTTTCTTGAAAATGAATAAAGAAATAGTTGTCATTTATTTGTAGTATAAAGTAAGTTGATAGATGTCAAAGGCTGCTATCAGGCTTCCAAATTTGTCGCACAAATGTTTTTGATGACTTAAGGAAATTAACGCACCCCTTTTATGGCATGTATCATTTTGTTTGTTATACTTATCCTTACATAATTACTGTCAGTTTGGGCCACGCAATAATTATTAATATTACAAATTCCTATAGAGCATGTCTTAATATCACTATCATATGAACAGTAGTTATCGCGTAAAATCAAGTGCATACCAAGAAAAAATACAGATATTTTTCGCCAAAACAATATGCACATGCATCTCCGCCAATTAAAGCCAGTGTTTATCCTCGACTTGCTACTACTTTTTTTCGAAATTTCAGCTTTCTTCAATTGTTGGGTTACAAGGAAGAAACATACTATCGAGATAACTGTTGCAGAAGCCAGCGACTTACATATTGAGTTGTACCATTTAGTTCCCTTTAGTGTATGAAGGAAATTAAGGAAGAGGTTTGCTAGTCATCAGATAAAAATTTTTGAGTCTCAAACAAAGTGCATAATCAGATAGATCGCTACTAGAATTAATTTTTATCATCACCAAATGACTAAAGAAATTGATCATACCCGAGACTAATGCATGCAACCTTAATTTCATGTAGATGAAGTTAATATCTCATAGCAGTAACAAGAAACTAGGATTATATTATACAAAATTAAGATACTCCAATAAGTAGAGACGTGTGATCAATTGAACTTCTTTACCTGTAACGTAGTTGTACTTTTTATGAAGAGAAGAGAACAGAAGAGATAGGAGGTGAGAATTTTGAGGAGCTTGGAAAAACTTGAAACTCAGGCTTTCTTTCTTTTGAAAGAAGAGCTAACACCCCACCTTTGCCTTCACATTCCCCAGTATATACTGACCCGAAGATAGAAATCAAAAAAAAAATATTAAAAGAAGAAAGAATAAAATCGCATTGTTAGGACTGCTGAGGAAGAATTTAAGATTCTCTTTTTACAAACACAGAAATCAAAGCAAATGTTGTTGCATTTTTGGAGTTTGAGGAAAAGAGATAGAGACTAGCTAGTTAGGGATGTAGGGAGGAAGCATGCCAAACAAATCCAGTGGCCTTAGCCAATGTGATTTGAGTTTTGTGAAAGAGATGCCCCAGACAAGTCCAGCACTGCACACCATATTTAAACATTTTCTAATCACGATAACATATTAAATAATACATATATAGTTGTACTGTCATATAATGCAGGGGAAAGAATAATATATAGTTGTATATACATATGTGGATCACACCACAAAGGGGAGTTTAAGGCAATCATCAAAATAACAGCTTAGGAATCACATGCAATACAAGAATACAATATAACCTTAATTCTGTACACAGTTGTCGCAACCTTTACCTTATACTTGTAATAGTGTCGTATCTGATATTGTCCCCAATCCCCATCCCATTCTTGTGGCCTTAAAATGGGGGGGGTGGGGGTGGGGGTGGGGGGGGAGTGGTGGCATCACCTGGCCCGCCGACAGTAGATCTGATCCTGGCCGTACCTTTTGTGGGTACCCTTTCGTATGATCCAAAAGTTGATCAACTTATCTTGAATATTTACCCACATCACGCTACCCCTCAATTATTGTACACACAAGATATAATATTTTTTTAAAAACAATTATGTGTTCTTAGCTTATGATAACAGATTTAACTTACATACATTACAATATAAAGATTTATTTCACTATTAGTATAATTTTATCGATCATCACAATAGTTATTACTATTAATTTTTAGGTTACCGTATGAAGCTTGATACTAATTGATGTAGATCAACAAACAATTATGTTTTCTTTACTCATGATTAAAATTTTAACATATATATACTAACAGTATAAAACTTTGTACTATTAGTCGAATTCCATCTTTCATATCAGATTATTACTTTAGTTTCGAAGTTATCATACTAATCTTATTTGAAAGTACAAGGGGGAGTGTGAATTGTCGAGTTTTATTTTTAGTATTATAAGTCGACTAGTTTACCAATTAGTCGAGTAGAGATAAGAACAGAATAATAGTCATGCAGAAATAAAATGCAGGAAATAAAAACAGTTGTGATTCATTGTGGATTCTACTCCAGTCCCCTTGGGTTGCAAGGGTGATCTCTTTCAGTGTTTGAGGTTTCTCGAGTATAAAATGGTTGATGTAGCTTTACACCAGGAGCTTAGTCTCTATGTCACTTTTCTCTTTTTGATACAATGCCTCACCAGTGTTTGTCTCTTTTTCTTCACTCACTAATTACACAGCAGATCTAAAAAAGAAATACAATGCTTGTTTGGAGTAGAACGAAAAGAGTTATAATGGTTCGTTCAAAGTATGTGGAACTGATGTATATATATACTTCGTGAGACCTTCTTGACTCTTGATTGATGTGAATCTTGAGATATTACAAACCCAAGGGAGTTGATCCTTCAAAGGAATCATAAATTGATTCTTTCCAAGAATAAAGTCAAGTTTCCGTTGATATTCCTTGATTTGTGATCTTGACAGGCTGTTCATCCGCTAGGCATATCTTTCCCGTTACTTGAGTGATCGCCGATGGATCCCTTGATTTTGGGCTTCAACAATCTCCAGTGCAGCGCTTCGCAATCTTGTTTTTCTTTGATTTGGGACCTTCCTATAATAGCTTTCGTCAATCATCTATCAAATTATTGATTGATTCTTCTTCCGCATCTCCGCTGCTTCTTCCTTTTTCATCTCTAATCATTGATACTTTTCCTTTTTCTTTGCTTCTAGAGCTCCCGTTAATAGATAGCTTCCTTAATCCATACCTGAATGATAGGGCTTCTTGATTCCTTTGTTGTATCCCTTGTGATCCTGCACCAATGTGATATATTATTTTTCATCACTAAAACTCATATTTAAAAATCTTCCCCTTTTTTATTATGACAAAAATAATATATATAAACAACAGTTTACTTCCCTATTAGCCTGCTCAGTTGTAGTCGGCTCCGCCTCACCATATGCTTCAATCAACTCCCCCTCAACAGGTGCTGCATATGCTTCAGTCGACTCCCCCTCAACAGGTGCTGCATATGCTTCAGTCGACTCCTCCTCAATAGGTGTTGCATATGCTTCAGTCGACTCCCTCTCAACAGGTACTGCATATGCTTCAATCGATTCCCCCTCAACAAGTGCTGCTATTTGTCCCGCAATGTTTGACTTCTTTTCTCCCCCATTTATGACATTAGCAAAGAGGGGAATGCATATATATAGTTGAAATTAAGTACAAACATGCACATCATAGGCAAATATTAGCAAATTATAGGCATGTAGAGTTTAGCAAAAGTAAAGAAAAATATCCAGCGACTAGATATCCAGTCCGAAACCGCAAAATGGAAAAAACAAATTGTCTGAAACATCCACAACTAATGACGCAAGAAACAAGTGAGAGTGTTGCAAATCGCCTCCTTCAGATGCTCAAAGCTGGCATTAGCTGAAAATGTCACCCCATCAATCCTGTTATGTACTTCCTTGAAGGCTTTGACTGCGTTTTCTACACGTTTGAGAATTTTGACCCTTATCTTTGAAACGTCGGACCCAGTCTCATTGGAGATGGCATGGATGTCCCCAACCGTAGATTGAGATGCAGCAAGAAGGTCCTTGATGATGGTCAACTTGTTGTCAATAGCAGTCAATTTCTCTGCAAGATCAGGATCACCTACAGTATGATAGGAAACAGAGGCTTTGATCTTAGAATCAGGCTGAACATTCTTGACTTCACCTTCCTGTTTCTTCACCCAGGAGACCTTAGTAAACACATACCCCATACTGGTAAAAGCTCTAGAGTTGTGGGATTTTGAAACAGAAACAAAGGGGTATTCTGAGATAGAGATGTTGTGGGCTTCAAAGATGTGGGTGATAGCCATACCATAGGGTAGACTAGTGGGATCATCAACACTCTCAATCATGAAGTTTATGAACCATGAGGATAGTTTAACCTTAAGTTTGGTCACAAGACAGTAGACAAGAAAGGTGTCTTGTTGAGAGAAGCTGGAGAATGAGCCAGTGCGAAGAAGAAGAGTAGTTGTAATAATGTGGGCCAGAACTCGGGTTCGAAACTAACATCACTAGGACCTAACTGGTTAGGAAGGAAATCAGATGAACACTCAGCAATACAATGTTTTGCTTGATCAAAAGAAATTTCAAAATCATCAGGCCAAGTATTCTTGAAAAGCATGGGAAAATCGGAGCACTTACACTGAAAAATTAAGTCAAAAATGGCACAATCAAGAACAATGTGTTTTCCTAAAACTAGGGATTCTAACTTATCAGGCTTTCTAGAGTGAAGATTGGCATAGAACATTCTCACTAAAGGTTCATAAACTTTGGGAGGGGGCACAGAGAAGAATTTAGATCATCCTTGAAAAACAAACAGATTATTTACCTTACAACTAAGGGCCTCCATGTCATCAAGGTCGATTACTCTGCCGTGAGAAATGGGCTTCACTTTCAGAGCAACAAAAAAAACCTATTTGGAGTATCCCAGAAATTGAGGTCGAACTCTAGAGAACGCGAGAGGTCTACTTTTGATTTATTGGGGGTAAAAGATTCAAGGGGGTCTTCCATGAGCCTTTTACCAAGAGCTTTTTCTCCTACTTGGTGAGAGTGGTCAGATGGTTCTGCCTGAGAAGAGGCAAACCCTTCTGAGTGGTCTGACCCTAGGTCTACTTGTTCTGGAGGCTGAGAAGAAGGTTTTCCCTTGGAACGAGTACTTTTTCTAGTGGAGGCAGAAGGATGCTTGGATGTTTAGCCACTGAAGGATTTTGAAGAAGGGTTTCTGAGCGATAGGAACAATGAGGGCAGGGGAGAATGGCTCAGAGGATTAAAAAGAAAGGATTTTGACGGTTCAGTGCAGGAAAGGAAAGGGTGTCTGTGAAGGGTCATGATGATTGATTTTCCTCTCATGAAAGCTGCGACTGGTAGGAGAAGAGAGGGAAATCGGAGGCGCTTAATTAATGCATACTTACAGAGAAAATAAAACTAAAAACATTAGACACGCAAGAATTAAAATTAACACATAGGTCCTAATTTTTATGATTAAGCGAAATAATGCCAAGTTGTTCTCTTAGGGAGAAAAATCTAACTTCAAGTAAAGGCTTAGTAAAAATGTCTGCTAATTGATTAGTGGTGCCAACAAATGATAATTCTATATCTCCCTTAAGGACATGATCTCTAATAGAATGATATTTAATGTCTATATGCTTAGCCCTAGAATGATGCACAAGATTCTTTGAGAGACATATAGCACTAGAGTTATCACAAAATATTTGAATAAGTTTAAAAATAGTTCATAGTCACCCAGTTGATGAGACACCCAGAGTAATTGTGCACAGCATTGCCCAATGACAATATATTCGGCCTCCGTTGTGGATAATGCAATTGAGCCTTGTTTCTTACTATTTCATGATATTGATTCCTTTCCCATTAATTGACATGTTCCGATGGTGCTTTTTTTGTCTTCCTTATCACCTGCAAGGTCAGCATCTGAAAAACCTTCTAGCTTAATATTGTTAGAACGTGGGTACCATAGTCCATAAAAATAGTTCCGATGAGATAATGAATTATTCTCTTTACTGCAGTCAGATGCGATTTCTTCGGAGCGGACTGAAATCTGGCACATTTATACCAACTAAACATAATATCTGGTCGATTGGAGCCAATCATTCCACGATACTTAGTTTCATCAACTGGATTTCCTTTTTCGTCCTTGTCGAGACTTGTTGACGGGCTCATTGGTGTACCAATTGATTTAGCACTGCTCATGCCAAACTTTTGAATTAATTCTTTTGTATAGTTTGTTTGGCACACAAAATTTCCTTCTTCAGATTGTTGAATTTGAAGTCCAAGGAAAAACGTAAGTTCTCCCATCATGCTCATTTCAAACTCACTTTGCATAAGACTGCGAATTCCTTGCACAAAAGAGGTTTAGCACTTCCAAAGATAATATCATCAATAGATTAGAATAATAAGATTACCTCCTAATAATCTTTTGATAAATAATGTAGTTTACCTCTTGTAAAGCCATGGTCAAGTAGAAATGAGCTAAGCCTTTCGTACCAGGCTCGTGGAGCTTGTTTGAGTCCATACAGAGCTTTAGTCAACTTATACACATGGTAAGGGAATTTTGAGTCTTCAAAATCAGGAGGTTGTTTTACATATACCTCATCATCAATAAAGCCATTTAAAAAAGCACTTTTGACATCCATCTGGAAAAGTCTAAATCGTTTGAATGATGCATATGCAAGAAGAATCCGTATAGACTCTAGTCGAGCTATTAGTGCAAAAGTTTCATCCTAGTCGACTCGTTCTTGTTGTGAGTAGCCTTGTGCTGCTAGTCTGGCTTTGTTTCTCCCAATATTTCCATCTTCATTTAGCTTATTTCTGAAAACCTATTTGGTTCCAATTACGGTAGCATTTGTAGGCTTAGGTAGCAGTTCCAAGACTTGATTTTTATCAAATTGATCGAGTTCCTTTTGCATTGCTTGTACCCAGCTGGAGCCTTTTAAGGCTTCCTCAACCTTCTTTGGTTCGATCTGAGAGATTAGTGCTACATTTTCCCTTTTCTTGAAAGATCCCCTGGTTTTCATTCCTTTACTTGCATCTCCAATGATAAACTTCTGAGGATATTCCGGTTCACTTCTCCACTCATTTGGACGTGTTGCAATCGTATGAGTAGTTGACTCCTTCTGTGATTCTGGTTGATTATTGACAGGTTCATTAGTCGACTCTGTGATAGTGTCTGTATTATCAGTCAACTTTTGTGACTTGCTTGTTTGTGATGTTTCTTGGCTGATATCTTCATCACCTGTAATAATTCCTTTCTCGGTCGTAGTGTTATTTTAATCAAATATGACAAGTACTGATTCTTCTACAGATAAACTACATTTATTATAAACTCTA
Organism: Nicotiana attenuata; assembly: GCF_001879085.1. NCBI lineage: Eukaryota > Viridiplantae > Streptophyta > Magnoliopsida > Solanales > Solanaceae > Nicotiana > Nicotiana attenuata. Next base: position 116,837 of record NW_017670444.1, read on the forward strand.
AATGATCTAGTATTTATGGAATAACCTAGAAAAATACCTTCATCACTTCTTGGATCAAAATTTTCAAGATTGTCCTTACCATTATTGCGGATAAAGCACTTGCTACCAAATGGATGATGATAGGTTACAAGTATCTTATTTTATGTTTTGATGATCTAGCAAACTTACTATCATGAACCAAATAAGGAACCTGTTACACATTCTCAGGACCTTAAGATCGGAAGGTTCCAGTTTGGGATATGGCTCAACTCTTCAGAGTCGAAGGAACAGATGAGGGAACAGGTCTCTACCAGCTCCCGGGGTAACTGTACGAAGTCAACTATCTAGCTGGAAAAGTTGCTGCCTGCACATGCTACAATATAGGAACAGTGCAGCAGTCAACTTTCTGTGGAAGGCTTTTTACCTACCTTGCTTACATCATTGTAAGTGATGTCATACGTGTTTTATTAACATCAAGGAAGGTAAAACAAAGTCACTTGAACACTTGGAGAATTCATTCAAGCACTTCAACAGTGATTAAGCTTCTGATCAACATTCTCAAAGTGTATCAAGAACAAAGAACAACACTACTACGGACCAGTTCCTTATATCAACCAATTGTTTATGTCCTTAGTTGAGTTGTAACTTTGTTAATGTTCTTACCTGTAACTCCTACTTAGCTTACTTAGAAGCAGTGTGTAGGAAACTCGTGTAAATCATAAACTCCCGTGTTTTTTGTGTTTTGGCTAGAGTTAGTCAAGTTGTGAAGTCTTTGTAATAGAGGTATTACAAAGTGGCTTGTAATAGGTGTGTTACAAGTTAGTGAGGGATTAAGAGGTTAATTCCTAGGTTGCATAGGTCGTAATCTAAAAGTTGCTCAGTAGTGAAGTTGAAATCCTACAAGGGTAGGTCATGGTTTTTAATCCCATTGAGCTGGGAATTTTTCGTGTAAAATTCCTCCTATCATTTACTTACTGCAGTGTGCGTGAGTTCTGTTGAGCCTGATAGAGAATCGGTTCTTTATAGAGTTTTGTGGACCCTTATAGTCTATCAATTGGTATCAGAGCGGGTTCTTTCTATCAGGTTAACACCTAGAAGGGATCCTCATAGCTGCTCCTCCAAACTTCGAAGAAGGCCAGTCTACTTACAGACCACCTAGGTTCAATGGGCAGTATTATGGATGGTGGAAAACTTGGATGCACAACTTCATCATGGCAGAAGATTCTAAGCTATCGGATGTCATATGTGACGGACCCTTTGTCCCTACCAAGAACCTTGGTGACCCAGCTGTAGTCATTGATAAGTAGGGATTGTGACCTCTTATTTGCTCTCTTTTACTTGCGTTTTAGATTAAAAATGCTTAAAGGCATTCCCGAAAACTAACGAAATGTGCTTACTCGAAGGAATATTGGGAAACGAGCCAAATAAGTCAAAATAAACTCATAAAGGAGTCAAAAGTGAACAAGAGCCAAAACTGGTCAAAGAGGCTAGCAGTGCGGACCGCACAATTCTAGTGCGGCCGCAAAATGAGATTCAGAGAGGAGGTTTTAGCCAGCTTAGACAGTGCGGACCGCACCAAAAATGTGCGGCTGCAGGAGATCAAGAGCAGCCGCAATCATTATTATACGGTCCGCAAGATTGAAGAATCAAAGAGTTGTTCCAAAACCAAAAGCAGAAGAGTGCGGACCGCAGCAACTTTGTGCGGCCGCATAATCAGAAGTGCGGCCGCACCTACTTTTATGCGGACCACAGAAGCCTGAAGTTCCAAGCCCAAAATTCACAAGACTGCGGACCGCACTAGAATTGTGCGGCCATAGAAGCCCATTTTGCGGTCCGCATCAAAATTATGCAGCCGCATAACCTCCGTAGGGGCATTTTGTCAGATACTTTTAGCTTAGTATAAATACAACTTTTTGTCATTTTTAGGTCAAGTTTAGTTTGTAGAGGTGCACCTGAACGGTTTTCTTTACTTCTTTCAGTAATCTTGTATTAGATTGACTTCTTAACACTAGATTTTCTTAATAAAAGATTATATCTTAATTTCTTTATTTTTCATGAGTAGCTAAATCTTTAGCTAGGGTTGTGGCTCAACCCTAGTGTGGGTACTTAATGGGTATTTAATTTTAGGGCTTGTTTGTGATTGGGTTAGCAATATTTAGCCTTGTTTATGCTTAAATCCTAAAATTACTAGTTGCAAATATTGATTCATGCCTTTTGACCTAGTCTTTGCTTGAGAAAGAGAGACTAGATTTAGGAAAACTTGGCTAACAAGGAGTTGGGTGAACTCAAGAAATTGATAGCCCCAATTAAAGGGTCGAATCTAGAGATAGTGAGACCCGACTTGAATATATATCACTTGATCTGTGCAATACCCATTTGGGCTTGTGAAAGCCAAATTGGGCAAAATCACTCAAATTACCGAGAGGTATAGAGTGAGCAATTGTGTGTGATTGCTATACCACGAACCCGATAAATCAAATATGCCCTATAGTTTACAACCCGTTAGGTAGCCACTTAGGTGGAAGTCACGACCCTAGATTCCTTTACCATTTGAAAAACGCTCAAAACCAAAAACAATTTCTTCTAGTTAATATTCGCAATCATCAGCTAAAAGTAGAAATAGAAAACAACCAATGAATATGTGGAAGTACAATCTAAGTCACATCATACATTTACTCTAGTTATATACCTAATCCAAATTCTAACTCCCTGTGGATTCGATCCCGACTCGTGTTGGATTTATATTGCTTCGACCGCCTCACTACCTAATTGTGGTGTGAGTTAGGGTGAGATCAGCCATCCCCAAATCGAGGAAGCAATTCAATGACGTTGATCGAAAGGCCATAGAAAAGAATTTTTGTGCAAAGAAAATTCTTATCTCTGGCATTGGTCCTGATGAATATAACAGGATATCAGCATGTCAATCAGCAAAATAAATCTAGGAGGCTCTTCAGACAGCTCACGAGGTAACAACACAGGTGAAGCAATCCAAGATTGATATGCTCACAACTTAATAAGAGCTCTTCAGGATGAAAGATGATGAATCCATCCAAGATATGCATACTCGATTCACCTCCATCATCGATGAGCTTCACTCTCTTGGTGAAATTATTCTGAGAAACAAGATTGTTAGGAAAATCCTTAGTGTACTCCCTAGTTCTTGGGAAAACAAAGTAAACGCCATTATAGAGGCGAAGGACTTGCAGACACTGACCATGGATGAACTTGTTGGAAACTTGAAAACTTATGAAATGAAGAAGAAGAAGGACAATGAAAGAACAGAGCCTAAGAGGGACAAGAACCTGGTCCTCAAGACGGACAACAATGATTCAAGTGGTGAGAATGGTGATATGGCTTGCTTGACAAGAAGATTCCAGAAGATGGTTCGCATAAATGGAGGCATTCGAAGTTCTAGCAAGCCAAAAAATTATGACCGCTATCATAAATGTGGCAATCCAGGACACTTCATCAAGGATTGCCCTCTCCTAAAGCAAGACCAGTACAACAACAACTTTGACAAAGCAGCCAGAAGGAACCCAGTTCCTGATAAATGCTTCAAGAGAAAGAATGCCGCTGACAAAGTTGTGAAGCAAGCTCTTGCCGCATGGGGAGACTCCTCCAGCGAGTCTGAAAAAGAAAATGATCATGGTGGTAGTTTAATGATGGCAGTGGAAATTGAAGCAACTGAGTATGACTCAATTTTTGCTTTGATTGCTCAATCTGATGACGATGAAGATGACAATGATGATGAGGTAAATTTTCTGGATGTTCAGAGAAATCTGAAATCTTATTCTCATAAAAAGCGCATGTCATTAGCAAATGTATTAATTGATTCTTACCATACTCTTATAAATGATAAATATGCATTAACTATGGAATTAGGGGAAGCTGAACAAACCAGAGATGACTTTGTAGTCGTTGTAGTTGATTTGAAAGAAACAATAGAGAACCTGAAAAATGAAAAGGATGCCTTAGATGAGAAAATCACCAGTATAGAACATGAAAGAGATGATCTAATGGTGGTTATGGTTGACTTAAAAGAAACCATTGAGGGTGTAAGTAAAGAAAAAGAAGCCTTAACTGAGAGAGTTGCTAATATTGAGTAAGAGAGAGATGATCTAGTAGTGGTGGTAGTAGACTTGAAGGAGAAAATTGAGGAACTTAAAATGAAAAGTAGGCCTGGAAACTCTGAAAAAGGGAAAAGAAGTTGCGAGTGAGGCACACATTAAGCTTGAAAATGAGTTAAATTTAGTGTAGACCAATCTGTGTGCTGAGCTTGAGAAAAACAAATAGCTTTAGGAAGAACTAGGAAGAATTAAGAGTGATCTTGAAAAATCTCTTAAGTGGACCTGGTTCTCTGATGTTATTATTTCCATGTATGTTAACAATGGGGGGAACAAGCAGGAAATTGGGTTTCAAAGGGAGAAGACTCCCTACAACCCTCATAGCAAGTATGTTACTGTTCCCGACAATTGACCGTGTACCCACTGTGGTAACAATGGGCACCTCCAGGAAAACTGCAAGGCCAGGGTTTAGTCTCATTAGAAAAATAAAGCCTTTGCTGAGAAAGTAACTATTGCTAGAGGAACTGGTCCTTCACATAGAAAACGAATACTGCCTGCTTGGACTAAAAGAGCACTCATTCATCCCTTCCCTCATTACAAGTGACCCAAACTTGTTTGGGTTCCTAAACCTAACCCTTGATTTCCTTGTGCAGGTAGCAGTGAAGGGGAGCAGCCAATAATGGTACATGGACAGTGGTTGCTCAAGCACATGACTGGAAATACAATCGATTTCCTTTCACTGAAAGCCCTGCAAGGAGGGAGTGTATCCTTTGGAAATGACAAAAAAGGATACATTCTAGGCGTTGGAAGGATTGGGAAGTCACTCACTCACTAAATTGAGAACGTGGACTATGTAAATAGCCTGAAGTACAGTCTCTTAAGTGTTTCTCGGATATGTGACAAGGAAAATAAAGTGGAATTCTTGTCCAAGATATGCACAGTGACAAATCCTGTGACTGGTGAGGTGGTGCTTGTGGCCAAAAGAGATAAGAATATTTATGTTGTTGATTTTGAGTCCCTGCAAAGTGGTGATATAAGCTGTTTGAGAGTTGTTGATGACGATGCTGAACTATGGCAACGAAGGCTGGGGCATGCAAGATTTTCACTACTGAATAAACTGGTCCAGAAAGACCTGGTTCCTGGTCCGCCCAAGTCGAGCTTCAAGGAACACAAAATGTGCGATCCTCGTGCAAAAGGAAAGCATGTCAGATCTTCATTCAAGCCCAAAAAGGGAAGTTAGCACCTCAAGACCACTTGATCTTCTTCATATGGATCTATGTGGACCAATAAGGGTGCCAAGCAGAGGAAGAAAAAGATATATCCTTTTGATAGTGGATGACTACTCCAGGTTCACTCGGACTTTGTGCTTCAGAACCAATAATGAGACTTTTCAAGTATTTGTGGCCTTTGTCAAGAAGATCCAAGTGAAGATGGGAACAAATGTGGCTTGCATCAGATCAGATCATGGGACAGAGTTTGATAATGTCAGATTCGATGAATTCTGTATTGAAAATGGCATTACCCACAACTTCTCAGCTCCAAGAACACCACAACAAAATGGAGTTGTGGAAAGGAAGAACAAGACTCTTGGACATATGGCGCGGAAAATGTTAATTGATAGTGGTATTACAAAGAATCTCTGGGCAGAAGCTGCCAATACTGCTTGATATTTGGTGAACAGGTGCATGATCAGGTCCCTTCTAAACAAAACACCTTATGAGTTGCTCGAATGGAGGCTATCAGAATTCTTATTGCCTTTGCATCTTATATGTTATTCACATTGTTCTAAATGGATGTAAAAAGTGCATTCCTGAATGGCTTCCTCAAAAAAGAAGTTTATGTCAAGCAGCCTCCTGGATTTTAGTGTCACGAGCAACCTGAGTATGTGTTTAAGCAGACCAGACATTGTGTTCAACGTGGGTCGCAAGGTTCCAGTCAAATCCAAAGGAATCTTATCTGAAGGTTGCTAAAAGAATTTTAAGATATCTTAAAGGAACACAGGACCTGGTTCTCTACTATCCTTCAGGTGAAAATTTTGATCTCATTAGGTATGCTGATGTTGATTATGCAGGTTATCTGGTAGATAGGAAAAGCACGTCTGGAATGGCACATTTTCTGGGTTCCTATCTTATGTCATGGGGTACAAGGAAGCAAAACTCACTGGCACTCTCAACAGCTGAGGCAGGATATATAGCAGTCGCTTCTTGCTGTGCTCAATTGCTGTGGATCAAGCAGTAATTAGAAGACTTTGGGGTGTACACTGATTGTGTACCTCTCTTGTGTGACAATACAAGTGCACTTAACATGGCCAAAAATCCAGTCCTACACAAGAGGACTAAGCACATTGATGAACGTCGTCACTTCCTTAGGGACAATGTTAAAAAAAAGGCTCATCTGTATGAAGTTTTGCAGTGCTGAAGATCAAATTGGAGACATCTTCACCAAAGCCCTGAGCAGAGAACATTTTGAGAGAAATCGCCTGGCACTGGGGTTTATAAAACCCAACTGAGGACCTGATTCCTAATGATTGGATATGAAAGTCATACATAGGTAAAATTAGTTTAAGTGTTTTCTGGCCAAGTCTAACTCATTTCTATACCGCTACAGGTAGACACGCATAATTATTACAGAGCAGCTAATGCAGTACATACTGGTAAAAAGGGGTTAAGCTCACTTGCAAGACCTGTCAGGGAACCTGGTTCTCTTGACACAGGTTAGTAGCTTCTTTGTTCTCTCATACACAATTTAAAATGGACAAAAATAATGCCACATCATCAGCGTGTCAGTCTCATTACGTTGTGTCTTTTCATCCAAAGCGTCTCACCTGCCATGAACGATCCAACTTCCCAAGCAAAATTGTCGCCGTTTCAGAACTCGTCCCTCACCTTTCATAAATACATCCATCAACATCACAACCCTTCACTTCCAAATTCAAAATTTTCTCATTGTCTTCTCTCTTCTCAATCCACAAACCCTTCCAGTAAAACTTCACCATGTCTGAAAATCAAGTAACTCCTAGCGTACCTGACAGTACCCCTATTGAGTCCATACCAGTTAGAACTCCAGCAGTAGACTCCTCTCCCAACACAACCACCACTCCAAACGCTAAAGCAGAGTCTCCTCCACACTCTACTCCCTCTCCTACCCACTCAGATTTTGTTCCTCATCAAAGTCATGAGAAGTTGACTCCGAGCAAGTCTGAGAATGCCTGTCCTCCTCCAGTCTCGCAGGTCAAATGGAGTGAACAGGGTGAACAAGGTGATTTGGTTCAAGGAGAAAATTAGGAAACATCGACTCTCTCCATGGAAGAGCCCTCTAGTGAAAATCCAGTGATTAGTCATGAAAAGGCTGAGACAACCATGACAGATTGCGTATCTATAGGTATCACTCCTCCCTCTGTTGAAATTTCCATGGAACCACAAGAAAAGGAGGCAATAGAAAATATGCTCTCTATCGCTTCTTAAGGGATTGTTGTAGAGGAAGGTGTAGGGGGGCCTGAGTCTCAAGGGGAAGAGCCTCAGCCAACCAAAGAAAGGGGAGCACTTGTGCCATTTGAACAACCGCACAAGATGATGCTGCTGGGGTCCCAAATGATGGACCTATCCCTCCACGGAAGATCCAGGTCAGGGGTCATCTCCCTAGGGCAGTGTTGATCCTGCTTTTTCTCCCCACTTCTATGCTGAGCCTCGGAATATGGTGGTGCCTGAGATGCAATCTGATAGTGATGAAGATTTAAATGATATGGTAATTGCATTAGGGCTAGGAGTAAGTCAGTTGCAGCTCCAGAGCTAACCCCCAAGCGACCCACTACACGGTTGCAGAAAAGGAAGGCTCTAGAGTCTGCTCTCAAGAAAAGTCAAAAAAGTAAAAGAAGGAAAAGGCTGGTAAAGGATGGAAAAGTTGTACATGAAAAGATCGTCCATGTGGTTAATGTGGATGAGGAAGCAGAAGAGGAACCTAGTTCTTCGACTCACAAGCCCTCGAGGAAGAAGCTCACATTCTCTCAATCCAAAAGAAACCCTTCTACAAGCGTTGAAAGTCCAACCAAGAGTGTTGATGCAGTTCCTAGTGAAAAGTTTGTGGAGAAATCTGGTGATAAGACAGTGAAAAGGAGTGGTGAAGAGTCTGATAATGAAGAAGTGAAAAATTCTGGTGAACATATGCATGAAAAGTCAGTGGAAAAAGGAAAGTCTATTCGCAAATCAGTGAAAAGAAAAGTGGATAATGATGAGGAACCTGGTACCTTCAAGAAATCAAAAGTTGGTGAGTCTCTGAGTTATGAGAAAGAAAAGCTCAGAAATCAGAAGGTACTGTGGGGCTGCACATTTGCCCCTGACATTAATTCTGCAGCAGCTAGTTGCTCGGCCTTAGTGTTGGGCTGATCTCAGACTTCAATCAACCCTTTCGTACTTCAATCCAATCAATCGATTGATCAAGAGGCTAATCTCTTTTCTTTGGGCCGGTAGCTAAAAGAAAGTCCTCGCTTTCTCTTGAACAAGGGTAGAGCTTGCTAGAATGAGACAGTTAGTGGAAATTTGTGACTTCAAACAATGGACTCATTTGTTTACAAATGATGTTTCAAAAGTATATGAGGAGGAGGTGCAGATTTTTTATGATGACCTCTTCACAGTAGAAGACGATCAAATCTGTGTGTTGGTAAATGGGGTGGACATAGTGATGGACTCTGCCGTGTTGGGGTTAATTCTAGGTGTTCCTACTGAAGGGTTGTCTGTTCAGGGTGCCTGCACATCAAATTTCAGAAATGCCATTGTCAAGGACAAGGCAATCCAGCAGGGGGAACAGGTGCATAAGAAGGCACTCCTTCCAGTATACCAGTTGCTTTTTGAGATGGTTAACAAAGTGTTGCTTCCTCGAGCTGAGAGGATATCTGTTGCGTCCAAAGCTGACCTGGTCCTTATGGAAGCCTTGGATGGTTTTACCACCATCAATCTTCCTAGGATAATGATTGAGCATATGCAAAAGGTGGCAAACTTTAAGGATGGCAACCATGGGCTACCTTATGGATTTCTTCTCATAAAGGTCTTCGAGTTCTTCAAAGGGCCTTTGGGACATGCCAAAGTGGGTACTAAAAAGCAAACCTTCTCCAAAATCACTCTTGAGAAGTGTGAGTGTATTGACAAGGTCGGAGGAGTTGGAAGCACCTCTACTATCTCTCCATTGATAAATGCTCAGAATAGTGCCACAGAGAAGATCTGGAAGTTGAAGGCTAGGAATGCAATTCTTGAGAGTCAGCTACAAGAGGCACCTAGTTCCAGTAGTTCTCATAGCTCGGAGGTTGCCCGGCTTACAAAGGAGAATGTTGAGCTCAGGAAACAGGTGGAGGACCTGAAAGAAAGACTGCTCAATGAGCAAATGTCCGTGCATGCTTGTATGGATCTTGTCCTCAAAACCTTTGCTCCCTCTTCCAAGCCATCTTCCTCCGGTGTCCCTTCAGTGTCAGTCTCTTATGAACGTTTATGATGATGCCTTTTGTTTTTGGTACTTGTTTTCGTTTAGTTTTGGAATTGTGGATGGTAACATGATTCTGCTCCCGCCTGTAGAAGTCCAAATTTGGTTTATGCAAGTCTTTCCCTTTTGTGGTTTATGGTATTGCTCTTTTGTCTCTGTTTTCTATCATGTTGTGTGCACACAAGTGGCATGAGTTAACCACGCTAAACTTCTTTCTGCTTTTTACTTAGTCTGTGCTTTTTATGATGCCAAAAGGGGGAAGATTTGTGCATAATTGATGTGCACTGATTAAAGGGGAAATACAGAGTCCTAGTGCATAATTGATGTGCTCTGATTAAGGGGGGAAATACAGATTCTGGGGGAACTAACTGAGGTTCCTAGTGCACTATCTGGTTTGCTTAATTGTGTACTAATTATGGGGAAAACTTAAGGTCATTCTGGTTCACTGTCTGGTTCTGGGATTTTCAATTATGAGTTTGTCATCATCAAAAAAGGGGAATTGATAGGTTACAAGTATCTTGTTTTATGTTTTGATGATCTAACAAACTTACTATCAAGAACCAGATAAGGAACATGTTACACATTCTCAGGACCTTAAGATCGAAAGGTTCCAGTTTGGGATATGGTTTCAACTCTTCAGAGTTGAAGGAACAACTGAGGGAACAGGTCACTACCAGCTCCCGAGTTAACTGTACGAAGTCAACTATCCGGCTGGAAAAGTTGCTGCCTGCACACGCTACAGTACAGGAACAGTGCAGCAGTCAACTTTCTGTGGAAGACTTTTTACCCACCTTGCTTACATCATTGTAAGTGATGTCACACATGTTTTATTAACATCAAGGAATGTAAAACAAAGTCACTTGAACACTTAAAGAATTTATTCAAGCACTTCAAAAGTGATTAAGCTTCTGATCAACATTCTCAAAGTGTATCAAGAACAAAGAACAACACTACTACGGACCAGTTCCTCATATCAAGTAATTGTATGTCCTTAGTTGAGTTGTAACTTTGTTAATGTTCTTACTTGTAACTCCTACTTAGGTTACTTAGAAGCAGTATGTAGGAAACTCGTGTAAATCATAAACCCTCGTGTTTGTGTCTTGGCTAGAGTTAGTCAAGTTGTGAAGTCTTTGTAATAGAGGTATTACAAAGTGGCTTGTAATAGGTGTGTTACAAGTTAGTGAGGGATTAAAAGGTTAATTCCTAGGTTGCTTAGATTGTAATCTAGAAGTTGCTTAGTAGTGAAGTTGAAATCCTACAAGGGTAGGTCGTGGTTTTTAATCCCGTTGAGCTGGGAATTTTCCACGTAAATTTCCTCTTGTCATTTACTTACTGCAGTGTGCGTGAGTTCTGTTGAACCTGATAGAGAACCTAGTTTTCTATGGAGTTTGGTGGACCCTTATATTCCATCAGATAAAAATAACATATGTTGGGCCGTTTATCTTTCCATAATTCATATGGAGTTTTCTTCAAGATAGGTCTTATAAGATATGTGTTGAGAATGTGGCAGGCTGTGCTTACTGCTTCTGCCCAAAAATGATTCGGCAGGGAATATTCCAAAATTATTGTTCTGGCCATATCTTGTAGAGTTCTATTTTTTCGCTCAACCACTCCATTCTGTTGAGGTGATCTTGGGGATGAGAAGTTATGGGTATACCTTTGATCATTACAGAATTCTTCAAAGGATCTGCTTTCAAATTCTCCTCCATGGTCGCTTTGGATGGTTGTGATCAGATACCCTTTTTCTCTTTCAACTCTTTTGCAGAAATCTCAAAAACTTTTAGAGTTTCATCTTTATGAGATAAGAAAATTACCCATGTAAAACGTGAGTAATCATCAACAATAACAAAAGCATATCATTTACCTCCAATGCTGGCAATTCTAGTGGGTCCAAACAAGTCCATATGAAGTAATTGCAAAGGCTTAGTAGTGGATACAATATCCTTTGTTTTGAAAGTGTTTCTAGTTTGTTTACCAATTTAACATGCATCACACACATGAAAAATTGAGTTTAGGAAGACCAACAACTAAATCATGCTTGGACGGTTTTTCAATAAGATACATGCTTGCATGACCAAGTTTTTTATGCCAAAGCCATGGCTCGTCAGAAATGGATGCTAGACAAATGTGACTATCTAGATTTTGAATGCCATCAAGAATATAAACATTCCCATACCTTTTTCTTGGAAGAATAGTTTTACCTGTCTTATCCTCAATGGAACATCCTGTTTTCTTGAATTTTACTTCATATCTCGGATCACATAACTGACTTATGCTCAAGAGATTATAGTTGAGTCTATCTACAAGATATACTTCAGTAATATAACATTTGTTATTGAATGGAACTGTGTGAGTGCCAACTATCTTTCCCCTTGAATCATCACCAAATTTGACACTTCCTCCATTTATCTTAGTAACTTCTTTAACAGGTTTGTCACCTGTCATGTGACTAGAACACACACTGTCTAAGTACCATTTTCCTTTGCGGCTCTCTCTGTGGTGTTCCTCCAAGATAAAATTATCACCTTCTTTTAGGTACCCAAGCTTGCTTGGGTCCTTGTTGTTTAGTTCTACTAGGATCAGGACTGTTTTTGGATTTCCAAATCCATCCTATAGCATTAGATTTACGAAATCAACAAAAAGAATATTTATGTCCAATTTTGTTACAGTAATGACACATAGGGGCTGATCCAGTTTTCGATCTACCACTTGGGTTAGTACTTGTGGACTCAGTTCTAACCAATCATTTTCCAGTTGACTTGTAAGTCGTCTGATTAGACTTGACAGAACTGTGACTGGTAGACTTGCGCATGCCATTAAGTTGCATTTGCAATTCCTGAACTTCATCTTGAAGTACATTTCTTTCGATTTCATAGACAAGGTTGAGTTCCCAGTGTTTCTTTTCCCTATTGAGTCTCCTTAGTTCATTCATCAATTTTTGAAACTCTTTTAGAGTAAGGTTAAGAATATCCTCCAATTCATTACATCTATCACAGTTATAAGATCATACCTCGCTTGTTTCACCTCGTGCCATGAAATAATTTTTAGTATCTTCTTTGCATTCATCGTCTGATGCATCTTCATCGGTCCAGCAGCCCAAGTATTTGTTCATGTCATTTTCCAGAATGGTCATGAAGCACAGATTTCCTATTTCTTCATGTTCTAAACTGTCTTTATCACTCGAGCTTCCAAAAAATTTGTTTTTATTGAATCCTCTGGAGACCTTTCTTTTAAGATCTAGGCATTCAGCTTGAACATGCACATACCTTCCACACTCATAACATTTTTCATCATTCTTATCTTGTTTATTGTATTGCCTGGTTCGCCTGGGTGGCATCCTTCCCCTTCTTGTGTTTCTGTACCTTCTCATTAAACCATCCATGTTTCTTTATACCATGGCAATATCTTCTTCAAGAGCTTCTGGGTCGTCATCAATATCATTTTCAGGTCTTTCAGTTGTAGCTTTGAAAGCAATTGTTTTCTTCTTTTCTTCCTGGTTTGTTTTCTTGAGATGTGTTTTCTCGAATGCTATAAGATCTCACCGAAGTTCATCATATGAAAGTTTTTTTTAGATCTTGAGATTCGAGTGCAACAACTTTTGTCTGCCAAGTGGTAGGTAGACTTTTTAGAATTTTTCGAACTTGATCACCACTTGAGTAGGGGTTACCAAAGGCTTTTTAGATCGCTAATAATTTTGCTGAACCTTACAAACATTTCCTCAATGGATTCTCCTTCTTTCATCTGGAAGAGTTCATAGTCATGAACCAATATGTTAATGTTAGTTTCTTTCACTTTGTTGGTTCCTTCATAAGTAACTTCCAGTTTATCCCACATTTCTTTGACTGTTTCAAAACTTGAGATTTTCTCATACTCCTCTCCACTTATAGCATTATAGAGTAAATTTTGTGCCTTAGCATTAACCTGAACAACTATCATTTTCCTGTCTGTGTATTCATCTATATCTACCTGATTAGAGGGTGGTTGAGCTGCTGCTGGTAGTGGATAGTTACCTTTTTTTATAACATGCCATACTTTGACATCATAGGATTTTCAATACATTGCCATTCGCACTTTTCAGTGAGAAAAATCTTGTCCATTGAAATATGGTGGACTGACTTGCGATGTTCCTTCTTGAAAGAGTGCTCCAACAATTATTTGATTTGCCATGATATTTTCTTACAAGTTGTTAAGCAAAAAGTGAGACTAGCTCTGATACCAATTGAAAGTACAAGAAGGGGAGGGGGGTGAATTGTCGATTTTTATTTTTAGAATAATAAGTAGTTGACTATTTTACCAATTACTGGAGTGGAGATAAGAACAGAACAATAATAATGCAGAAATAAAATGCAGGAAATAAAAACACCAGGATTTTTATACTGGTTCGGATTCAATGTGAATCCTACTCCAGTCCCCTTAGGTTTCAAGGGTGATCTCTTTCAGTGTTTGAGGTTTCTCGAGTACAAAATGGTTGATGTAGCTTTACACCAACAGCTTAGTCTCTATGTCACTTTTCTCTTCTTGATACAATGCCTCACCAGTGTTTGTCTCTTTTTCTTCTCTCACTAATTACACAACAGATCTAAAAATGAAATACAATGCTTGTTTGGAGTAGAACAGAATGAGTGATAGTGGTTCGTTTAAGGTATGTCTGCTTCAAGCCTGGAACAGATGTATATATACTTTGTAAAGCCTTCTTGAATCTTAATTGACGTGAATCTTAAAAGATTACAAACCTAAGGGAGTTGATCCTTGAAAGGAATCATATCTTTCCGAAAATAAAGTCAAGTTTCCGTTGATCTTCCTTGATTTGTGGTCTTGATAGGCTGTTTATCCACTAAGCGTATCTTTTCCGTTACTTGAGTGATCACTGATGGATCCTTGATTTGGGCTTCAACGATCTCCAGTGCAGCGCTTCGCAATCTTGTTTTCCTTTGACTTGGGACCTTCCTATAATAGCTTCTGTCAATCATCTATCAAATCATTGATTGATTCTTCTTCCGGATCTACGCTACTTCTTCCTTTTTCATCTTTAATCATTGATACTTTTCCTTTTGCTTTGCTTCTTGAGCTCCCGTTAATAGATTGTTTCTTTAATCCATACTTGAATGATAGGGCTTCTTGATTCCTTTGTTTTATCTAGGGGTGTACATAGGCCTGGTTGGTTCGGATTTTTAATTACCAAACCAAACCAGTTGTCTCGAATTTTTAAATTTACAAACCAAACCAAACCAACCAAAGTCGGGTTTTTCAATTACGGTTTTCTCGGGTTTTTCGGATTTTTCTGGTTTTTTCCGACAAAATCTTCTTAGCATAAAATTTATAATTTGTGCTCCGATATTTCTTAGGTCCTAGTAGGATAAAACTATTTAAGATGTTACCCAATAAAATAAGACAAAATAATGTGAGATGAATCATAATTATACTAAAATACTCAACAAATTGCATAAGATAAATATTGTTAATTAATAAGCCATAATAAAAACAAACATAATCTAAAAGTACTAAGTCATGTTAAAATAAGTACGACTAATAAGTACTAAGTATTAATTACATGACTAAATAATATTAAAAGTGAGTTATGCATATTTACTGTCTAAATCAATGTGAAACTACAATAATAAATATCCAATACTATTGTCATTCTAGAACTGAATTGATTTTCTTTTTTTAGTATTAGTATTGATTTGATATGCTTTGGGCTTTATTTTTGTTACTAACTTTTATGGGCTATAAAATATATTTTATCATTCAAAAGTTCTAAGTCCAAGCTTGAAATAATACATTAAAAGAGAGAACTATTAAAGAGTTTAAATTATATTTATAAATTATATTACAATAATTATTTTTATGTATAAAATATTTTTAAAACTTGTATACATGTAACGTCGGGTTGGTTGGTTTCGGTTTGACTTTTTTTAGTTAAAATCAAACCAAATCATTTATGGTCGGGTTTTTTTTTTTGTAACACCAAATCAAATCAAACCAAACCATAGCCGTGTTTTTATCCTCGGTTTGACTCGGATTATCAGTTTGGTGCAGTTTGTCGGTTTCCTTTGTACCCCCTAGTTTTATCCCTTGTGATTCTGCACCAAATGTGATATATTATTTTTCATTATTAAAATTCATATTTAACATTGTTATGAAGTTACTTGTTATAAATTAGCTTAACTTAATAGTGAAAATTTTATGCGGTGTCCATGAATAGAACTTAAACTCAATGATTAATATTACAAATATAATATATTGTCCATCGATTCTGATTAACTGGATCTTGTCCTTAACTCCCCAAGGTGGCCAACGCATCAACCATCTAAACCTCAATTACATAATGTCACGGACATTGAATGCGACCATGTGATGAGCTTCTTAACTAAATAACTATGTGATGGAAACCATGGCTTAGATTCATTGATTGTTCAATTAGATTGTTTATGTTAGACTGAGTTAAAAGTCTCGTAGGTCTCCGGCCTCGAATATATAAGAGCATGTGCACATTTATAAGACAAAACTTGGTTGGATGGATAGACTTCAATTAAATTATTTAGGGGAAGAGAATAATAGAGCTGGGTTTGTCTTTGTTGTGTTTTTAGCTGTTCTAATTGGTACAGATGGATTAGAAGATAGAGATATTCCAACACATATCATGACTATGGAAGAGAGATGGATTTAGTTTTTTACCATTTTAATAATTTAAATATATGTTTAAATCATGTAAAATTGGCTACGAGTATAAAGGAAAGTGAAATCAAGAGTAATTACTCAAATGGTCACTCAACTATCTCAAATTATCTCCTAAAGTCATTTTTTTTCGTTTGTAACAAAGTCACTGAACTATGCCTATTGCACTCAAAAGGTCACTCAAATAGATTTTCTAAATTTTGGATTGCCATACCTATTTTACCCTCTAAATTTGAGAGGGTAAAATAGGTATTTGGCAATCCAGTATTTGGAAATCTAGTTGAGTGACCTTCTGAGTGCAATAGGCATAGTTCAGTGACTTTGTTGTTACGAACAAAAGAAAAATAAGTTTAGAGGATAATTTGGAATAGTTGAGTGACCATTTGAGTAATGGACTCGTGAAATCAACATCCAGCGAGCTAAATGTAACAAAGATGAATGCCGATCGTTTCAAAGTTATATACTGTTCAAATAGAATAAAAATAAATAAATACAGTATATAAAAACTGTTGAATTCTCTTAATATAAGAGAAACTTCTAGGTATATACAATATTTATGCATTTTATTTGGCTCTCATTGTTAGATTTCTACCGAGACCACTTTCAATAACCGAGAGAATTAAGTCTTAAAAAATTTATTTAATACATATAAATTGTTAATTTAGAACTCAATGATATTAAAAGGATAAAATTTTATATTTATAAGCTTCAAATTCTGGTTCTTGACTCTAGTCACCTTACTTTAGTAAATCTAGACGGAAATAAAGTTTTAGGGTATTAATATACATACTATGTGAACTTGTAACATCATAATTGTAGAAGAATCCAAAACCAAAAAGAAGAAAAAAGAAAAAGGAAAAGAAAGAAAGATGCAAAGAATGTGTGTGTCCATATGATAAAAATCAAAACAAAATGATAGCAGTTGGAGAGGGACATTGAAGCACGCGTTGCCGGTTCAAGAAGGTGCAGAAGTATGGGGGGTGGTAGGGTCCTTTTGGGTTTGCTAAAAGGCTGAACCCACGCCCTTAGCTTCTTTCTGTTACCACTTGGTCCCATATATCCCTTTTATAAGAAATGGGCATCATCACATATATAGTACTAATATGAGTAGATGATGCATGGGTACTATTAATTCTCACATTTGTGTTTCCATTATTCAAAACATGACTGACTCTATTGTTATTCCCAACTTGACCTTACCTTGTTGGTGCAGTGGTTCAGTTCTTGCCACCTTAGTGGATCTTCACACATCACCTATACTTGCAAGTAATAAAGCTAATCATAGCTCATGATTTTAGTATTTGCTATGGTTAATTTGTTGGATGGGATAGGGTTGGTATATAGGGGTAAAGCTAGCTAGCTAGATAATAGTAAGGATTTGTCATTTGTCGTGCAGGTGTGTGAATAGGATATATATGCCATGGCATAACCAAAATGCTCTTTTCTTATATATTAACACTAAAACACTGTAAAAAAATTACTATTATATCAAGCGAGGTAGGATGTCCTCTAAAGGAGTTCAAATAAGAAAAAAGTTAAAAAAATTATAGTTAGTGGAAATTGAACCAACGATCTTACAAAGATTTTGAACCCCCTTAACTCTTATGCTATGCTTTTATGCTATTTCAAGGAGATTCAAAACATAATATATAGAGTTATCAAGCTTGCAATAAAGAGTTATCTGCCGTTAGTTGTTATATTATATTAATTTATATATGCACAGAACTTAAATTCAATCAAGATAATGCATGCTGGTACGTTTTCTACAGCAAATGTGCATCACCAATTTTTTAGGTTCAGACCAAAGATAGAGATATTTTCTTGAATAAATGCTCTGTCCAAAACTGAAGGATCTTCAGCCACAATTTTTTATCACTTTACCAAGAAAGTCCTGCCAAAAGTAGTATGATATCTTCCTCTCTTTCATGATTTACTACTGTTTCCCTCCTTCAGGATCCACAGTTTCCTTTTGGCCCCTTCCGCTTTTTATTCTCTTCTTGTCAAATCTACGCTAAGAGTGGAAATCGAAAAAGAAGGGAAAAAAACACAGGAGGCACCAATCCTTCTATTACAACTAACCCTTTTTTGCAAAAAATAAAAAAATAAAATATTGACTTGTCACTGGATCAAGAGTTTTAGATTTTCATGAAATCTTGTTATTTGAGGGTACAGATAAGTCAAGACTTGTTTCTTTGTATGGGGTTAAGTAAAGGCCATGTGTTTCTGTGTGTGGGATGAGATCACGGGTGGGATTATGAATTAAATGACAGGGACTAACTACTGACTAAACTGAATTAATTAGTAATTAACTAAGGGATAATGACATTAATCATAACATGTATACACGCTAGCTGCTCACACAAATCTATGTAGTATATATGAAATGTCGATACTGCCTCTAGCTGTTTTAGTCTGTAGCACAGAAAAAAGTATATACTACTAACATGCATGTAGCTTTCTTCCCAATACAAATAGCACTATCATCCTTGTGCATTTTAAGAAAGGCTTGCGAATTATTTAATTCTCTCTGAGTTTCACTGCTAAAAAACCTTTTCTTTGTCGCCAACTAGTGAAGCAGATATTCTCTTCTTCCCACGTCTTTGTTACATGCAATTCCATGAGGAGAGAAAGAAATATAGACGCACAAGCCTTGAGCCTGGACATCTAATTGCTATAATCTGCACCTCTCTTTCCTAACGTGGGACAATTGCTGACAGGACTCTCACACTACTGATGATATTTAAAGAATTACATTTTTATACACTAATTTGTAGCCGGTACCATGCCTTCATTTCTAAGTTATTAATGGACGATTATATGTGGTTATCTATTAGATAAACTAATAATGTAAAAATTCAGACAAATTATAAAAGTTATCAGTTTCAAGTGCTGGCTGGCAAGAACTCTTAAGGTTGTTCATTTCTTATTGCTTCACACAACTTGTCCACTTAGCCAAATGGTCCGACAAGAAAGAGACTCAATTTAAAATGAATAATTGTACGTACTAAACCATAGAGGCTATATCATGAAATGGGTTCACACATATTAATGGTGTGACAAACTTAAAACTCAAAACTCCAAATATTCATATGGACCCCTACAAAAGGGGATGATTATCTGATATGAGATGAGAAGAAGAAAAAAAATATAGTGGGAAGGGTAGAGGCTCCACCAAACCCAACATCCTTGTCAATCAAAATTTAGGTTATGATCGAAACAGAGGTAGAAATGGATATATCACAAAAGGAGTTTGCGTCACCCACTCATGACATACACAGTACTACTCCTTCTAGACAAAAGAATGGTGAAATACAACACTATCCTTAATAATTAAATTTATTTTTAGATAATTTGTATAGACAGACATGTATTATTGGACTCTTGTCCCCATTCCAACCTTTGTATCTGTCTGTCCTTAATTTCTTCTTCTTTTTATAGTCATCATACATATATTCAGGGGTTCAGTTTAGCCACACATATTTGAAACTCATAAGAATCATTTCAGTGGCATCATTGGTTCCCTGAAGAAATATTTCCGATTAGATTGCTTGCGGGCCACCTTTCATAAGCTGCTATTCTATTCTTTATCCATTTGCTGCTTTCATTGAGAAGCAAACTTCATATTTATGTTACCGAATATTAATCTTAGTCAAGTAATTTAGAGGTTACTCTTTTCTTCTTTCCTTTTAGAAGTGTAAATTTGCAATTTAATCTACTACAGATGATTATAGTTTGCCTTATTCAAGTTAACAATCTGTTTATTATGAGTAGTTATTATAATTTGCCTTGTTTTTTCAAGTTACTAATCTATTTATTATGAGTAGTTATCTTTAATTACCACATTAAAATTTTGATTCTGTACAAAAAAAAAAAAAAAAAAAAATGTATAGAAGTTAAACCTTAAAATAAATCTTAAAAAGTGAGAATTGTCAAAACCAAGAGTCTCAAACAAGTGGATTCCACAATGACCTAACTTTTCGTTTAATATCAACGTATTTTATATTTGGAAAAATCCTTTTGGCCACACCGTTTTTGGCCAGATTGACCCAAATGGGGTCATTTAGGTAATTTTACGTCCCAATTAAGGTTTCGGGCGTATTTCTATACCGATAATACCCTTTCAGTTAATTTTGAATATTCTCTCCCACCATTTAATATTTGTCTTCTCAATGCATGGAAGATCTCAAAGGTTCAAACCCTATTACCCATAAAGCTTTTTTTTTTTTTTCTTTTACGTATTTCCGGCCTTTTTTTGTAGTATACACCCATATAATTCGAAATAGTTCATCTATATACATGTATTTGATTGTGAAATTCGTATATTTTTAATATTTAATTTGATTGTGTATTTCGTATATTTTTTAGTATAATAAGGTCTTCAAAGCCCTACTATTTAAACAAACCTACACTACAACATTATGTATATATAGCTACAAATTCTTAGCTACATGTATGAACATCGTGGCTAATGAATAACAATGGCCACAAAAATTAAAATTCCGAGGCTATTTACAATTTCATAAAAATATTTAGCTACAAAATAAAATTGTCAAAGCTAATTTATCATTTTTGCTATATTTACTAACTGCCGTGATAATAATTACACAAATAGCTACAAATTTATTGCTACAATAAAATTTAGTAG
Organism: Nicotiana attenuata; assembly: GCF_001879085.1. Lineage (NCBI taxonomy): Eukaryota > Viridiplantae > Streptophyta > Magnoliopsida > Solanales > Solanaceae > Nicotiana > Nicotiana attenuata. The sequence goes on from NW_017670444.1 coordinate 137,672, forward strand.
CTAATCGTATTTTTTTTGCCATGCATTTGAAGTTACTATAGCAATAGCAGTTATATAGCCACAAAAACTTACTTCTGACAAAGTATTATAGCTAAATAGATATTTTTGCCTCAAGTAGCCAACATATAATTCATTCATTAGGGTCATGCGTATATTGATAGCGATCATATAATTACGTTTACTATGGTTCCACTAGTCAATTGACACCAATCGTTATATTTTGGATATAATTAGCAATTTAATTATGAAATATAAATAATAAGTAGATATTCTAGTTAATTACATTGTTGCGCTTTATATATAGTTACATTGAACGTCTATATATATAATAAGTAGATATTGATAGCGACCATAAATTACGTTTACTATGGTTCCACTAGTCAATTGACACTAATCTTTATATTTTAGGATTTAATTAGCAATTTAATTATGAAATATAAATAATAAGTAGATATTGACACTAGTTAATTACATTGTTGCGCTTTATATATAGTTACATTGAACGTTTATATATATGTGTATAGTAGCCAACATATAATTTCATTCATTAAGGTCATGCGTATATTGATAGCGACCATATAATTACGTTTACTATGGTTCCACTAGTCAATTGACACCTGATAATAGGTGAATTTGACTATAATCACACCTTAAATAATCACCTTCTTGTGTAGTTTTAATGCTAAAAGTGATAACAAAATGCTCTTATTAGTGCTTTTCATGATTTGCAGGTGATATATGTATAAGGAAGGCTAAGGAGCAGTTTTGGAGTCATAATTGGAGAAAAGAGGCCAAATGTGTAAATTCCCAATGAAGCTACGCCTTGCCAGCCCTTAGGATTCAGAAAAATGGTTTGGCCGCGGTTCTACCGCGACCGCAGCAGAACCGCGGTGGAAGCCAGCTTCAGAACTTTAGAGATTCAGAGAGGGTGATTGGCCGCGGTTCTACCGCGACCGCGGCAGAACCGCGGCAGGCGCAGAAAAGTTTAGGGGTCAAAGTGTCAAATACAGGATTTTTAGACCTAAACCCTATTTAAAACATTAGACTTCGCCCAAGAGAGGAGGGGATTGATTTTGAGGGTTTCTTAGCAAGGAAAACCATTGTGAGAGAATACTCCAAACATCTTTCTTCTTTACTTTTGATTTTTATGATGAATTCTATCTTAGTTTATTTTTCCATAGCCATGAGTAGCTAAATTCCTTGTCTAAGGTTTTGGTGGAACCTATTGGGTGATGAACTTCTTGTTTATGTGAATACAAATTGCTTGTTTAATCTCTATTTGTTCAAATTCGTGTTTGTTGTAGTTAATTGACAGGATCCTCAATTAGCTGTGCCTATTTAGTGTGCATAACTTGGAAAAGAGTGCATATTTAGGGTATCGTTGAACAACACCACTCCTAGATTATTAGAGGAATCTATAATTGCGGGTTTAAAGGCGGGATTAGAGATAACGAAGCCTTGGGTGTAATCTAAAGTGAATCGTGCTAAATAAAGTAAGCTACTGTATCTCGGAAGAGTGCAATAGTAAATTACTGTGATTACTCGGGAGAGATTTACGGTAAGATTAGCGTTCATGATTGATAGAGATGTGTTGGTAAATTTGTATGAGCATAAACAGAAGGGATTCCATCAATAGGGGAAATCATTGCCTTAGCTTTTTATCATAATTGTTTACAACCTTATTAGTTTAGTTTACAGCTATTTAGTTACTTGCAAGCGTAGTTGTTAAAGAACATTCAACTGAGATTTGAATATTTGGGAAGCTGGTTCTAAAGAATTAGTGGGTCTGAAGATAGTGGTTGATAGGTCAACTCTCTGTGGATTCGACCCTGGGCGTAATACTCGGGTTATATTTGCAATGTCCGCAGAGTCCTTTTTATAAGGCATAGTTGGGCGTGATCAAATTTTGGCGCCGTTGCCGGGGAGTTAACGCAATTATCAATTACCATTGATAGAAATACAAAAATTCTTAGTGTGGTCAGTTTTCTCTATACCCTACTTGTGAATATTTGTGTAATTAATTTTTCTTACCTTGGTCTTTTTTTATTGTTATTCGTGTTTATTTTCTAACTTTTGAAAAATGGCATCATATAATGAAAATTGGTCGGATGGTAGTTGTTCATACTTTGATGACCCTTGTCCTTATTGTGGAGGACCACACTCGTGGCAAAATTGTTTAAATTTTCCCAGGGGTGGACTGTGCGCACAATCTCAAACCCATGAGTGAAGTATTTGTGATAAGTGTGGTTTTCAAAATGGTCATTGGGATGTTTGTGCTAATTTGTCCTTCCCTTCCCCAAGCCCCCACTATGATGATTCTACTTTTTGTGATGAAAATTATAGGGCCATGGGAGTTGAAGAAGTTGAGCATGGCCGAAATGGAGAGTTCAAGCTCATGTTGGAATGTTTACTTGAAGGAGGAAACAAAGAACAAAGTGTCTTGGAGGAGCTTTTGGAAAATAGTCTCCGAAATGACTTGGCACTTGAAAGGTGTCACTCACAAATGGGAGAAATGCTTGAAGCTTTAGAGGTCCAAAAAGCCTCGAAAGTTAATGAGAGCCAAGAACTTTCCTTAGATGTGGAAGCCGAAAATCTTTCCTTGGCACTTGATCAAAACCAAGAAGAATCCAATTTCGAGGAAGAAAGTGAGCGTTACTTTGAGGATTCAAGAATTGAACATCCGCCAACCGACTCCATGAGTGTTAATGGTGCCGAGAAAAAAATAGGATTAGAGTCAACCGGTGTAAATCAAAATTTGGTTGAGATTGACTCTAACCCGAGGGAAAAAGAGGATGTCAAAATCCGAGAAAATTTGCAAAATGAAGGTTTGAAGTCGCATTTCAAGCATTTTTCAACATTGGACTTGTGTGGTGATATGGGAATTGATCTACACGACTCAATGAGGGATTGCAAGGAGGAAAGGCAACAACCATTCATCTTACAATTTGAGGGAACAAGGAGGAAAAATGACATTCCTCACATGAAAGCCAAGAAGTGCAAAATGAAGTACTTAAAGCTTGGCTCGATCATCAACGTACCACCCCCTTGATTCCAAGCTAGGTGCCCAGTTCATATCATCCAAGTGGCGAGAAAAGTGTGTCAATTTTTATTTTATTTTTTTTTCTTCTAGGAGCATGGAAAACAAAGGTAGTGGAAGGATGCAACAGCAAACCAAATGGTTGGAACTAAGTGTGAGGTACCCGCACGAAGGACCAAGATTGGGAAAAGCCTGAGTACCCCATGAGCTGCTAGTGTTTCGGCCTTTGGCCTACCAGGGAGTTTCGTTTACCCTCTTATTTTTGATATGACATGGGGACATGCCATAATTTTAAGTGTGGGGTGGGAGACTTGCTCTGGCTGTATATTGTAATGTATATAGATGTTGTTGTGTTGTAGCATTAGAGTGATGTGTTGTATATATGTGAGTGTGCTATATTAGGAGTAGCTGACTTGGCCCAACGACGGACACTTGTCGACAGGTCTCTTGAGGGTCATAGTCGAATCTAAAAAAAAATGCAGAGGACTCTTCCTGATGACGGACTAGGTGGACAGTACTCTTGAGGGAAGTAGTCCATGTAGAATTTTTTTTTATTTTATTTTCTTCTTTTAGGTAGTGTAGTACCTCCCCCATGGTTTTTCTTTTGACCACGGTTCTTTTCCAAGGGGTTTTCTTGAACCGGGTTAGGTAGATTTTTTCTTTTGTAGTTTTAGGATTAGATGGGTGAAGGTCAGAATGTAACCCCAAATGTGCACACTTGTAAAGAAAAGAACTTGAGAGTGGACGTCTAAGCTTGTTTGTGGACTCATAATATATGCCTTAATTTTGCACATATTGTCTTGCTTGAACACTCGTATGATTGTGTTGATGAACTGATTCGGAATGAGTTACATGCTAAGTGTGTGTGAGTTGTTACTTGCATCCTATGCTTGCATATGATACCCAGAACTTGCCCTGTGTGTTCGCAAAGCGAAATAGAAGTCGTTTGGTTTTAGAGATGATTGAGGCATTTCTTTGTGCAACCCTCTATATTTGAGAATCCACCTGTGCATATTACCATAGTTAATCCCTTTGAGCCTGAAGCCTGTTCTTTGATAACCCTATAATGATCTAAATCTCTGTGTTTGAATAAGCTAATTGTTTGAACCCTTACCTCCTAGAAGCACTTGAATCACTAAAGAATATGCAAAAGTCTAAGTGTGGGGTGGGAGAGAGTTAGTGAAAAAAGGGGAATCAAGAATGAAGGTTCTGGTGGTGAACTGGCAGTGTACAATAAATCTGGAAAAAAAAAAGAGAGAAAAGAAAAGAAAAAGAAGAGCCAGTTGTACCTAAAGAAAAGTGGGGGTCACAAGTGAAACAAAATGTGGAATAATGATTGGGTTGAACATGAAGGTGAAACAAAAGGAAGTGTGTATTAAAAGTGCTTAGGGAGGTTAGTCACTATATCCAAATATATCCTACCCGTCCCTTAGCCTACATTACAACCTATAAAGACCTCTTGATCTTTGACTGAATGGCTCGATTAGTGGAGTATGACACTAGGGGCAAGCTTATGGTGTGTCTGTGTGGCATGTGAATGCTCTTTGCTGAGAGTGTGTGAATTCTTTCTATATATGGTTCCTTGTTGTTGAATTTTATGTGTGTGTGGAACTTCTCTCAAATTTTGTTTATGTGAGGGCATGTGACTCAGGAAGAAAAAGTGAGTCTTCACTTCTGTTAGAGTAATTAGAGTGAGCACAAGTGTATCTTGGCATGAGAGTCTGCATTTGAGATATGATTGTGCACCGCTTAGGTCCATCTTTGATAATAGCAGGTGTGACATAAATTGGGGCAATGCATTGAGCAGTTAGGCCTAGAAGTGTGGTTTAGTTTGCTCGAGGACGAGCAAAGGTTTAAGTGTGGGGTGTTGATAATAGGTGAATTTGACTATAATCACACCATTAAATAATCACCTTCTTGTGTAGTTTTAATGCTAAAAGTGATAACAAAATGCTCTTATTAGTGCTTTTCATGATTTGTAGGTGATATAGGTATAAGGAAGGCTAAGGAGCAGTTTTGGAGTTAAAAGTGATGAAAAAGAGGCCAACTGTGAAATTTCCCAAGTGAACCATGCAAAACAGGCCGAAGATTCAGAGTACTGGATCCACCGCGGTTCCACCGCGACCGCGGCAGAACCGCGGTGGGAAGGCAGTTTCTGAAAGTTGAAGATTCCGCGAGGGCGTTTGGCCGCGGTTCTACCGCGGTGGGCACAGTAAACTTCAGGGACTTAAGTGTAAAACACGGGATTTTTAGACCTAAACCCTATTTAAAACACTAGACTTCGCCCAAGAGAGGCATGTATTGATTTTTTAGGTTTCTTAGCAAGGAAAACAATTGGGAGCAAGTACTCTAAACATCTTTCTTCCTTTCTTTTGATTTTTATGATGAATTCAAGCGTAGTTTATTCTCCCATATCTATGAGTAGCTAAATTCCTTGTCTAAGGCTTTGATGGAACCTATTGGGTGATGAACTTCTTGTTTATGTGAATACAAATTGCTAGTTTAATCTTTATTTGTTCAACTTCGTGTTCGTTGTAGTTAATTGACAGGATCCTCAATTAGTTGTACCTATTTAGTGTGCATAACTTGGAAAAGAGTGCATATTTAGGGTATTGTTGAACAACACCACTCCTAGATTATTAGAGGAATCTATAATTGCGGGTTTAAAGGCGGGATTAGGAATAACGAAGTCTTGGGTGCAATCTAGATTGAATTGTGCTAAATAAAGCAAGCTAGTGTATCTCGGGAGAGTGCAATAGTAGATTACTGTGATTACTCGGGAGAGATTTGCGGTAAGATTAGCGTTCAAGATTGATAGAGATGAGTGGGTAAATTTGTATGAGCATAAACAGGAGGGATTCCATCAATAGGGGAAATCATTGCCTTAGCTTTGTCCCATAATTGTTTACAACCTTATTAATTTAGTTACAGCCATTTAGTTACTTGCAAGCTAGTTGTTAAAGAACACTCAACTGAGAATTTGAATGTTTGAGAAGCTAGTGCTGAATACTTGGTGGGTTTGAAGATAGCGGTTGATAGGTTAACTCTCTATGGATTCGACCCTGGGCGTAATACTCGGGTTATATTTGCAGCGTCCGCAGAGTTCTTTTTTAGAAGGCATAGTTGGGCGTGATCAAGCGAATATAAACACCGCTTAAAAATTATATGTACAATGTGGAAAAGAGGTGTTGTTTCATGGAAGTGTTAAAAGTTACTCCTCCATTTCACTTTAGATGAGGTAATTTGACTAAGGCATTTGGACAATATTTGGTTGAAGTTAATGGAAAAAATAAAAATATAAAAGTATAATATATACATAATAATTATATATATACAACTTATCTATAACTTTCATACATTATTTCTACCGAGTTATATACAACTACAATATCATAACACTTAAATACAATTTTTATACAATATGTCTTTTGTATATTTTGTATCTAATTTATACATAGTAAAAACAAACTTCATACAACTAATTATATATTTTAACACTTATCTACAACTTATCTACATTATTTCTACCCAGTTAGATACAACTACAATATCATACCACTTAAATATAGATTTTATACATATGTCTTTTGTATATTTTGTATCTGATTTATACATAGTAAAAACCAATTTCATACAACTAATTATATATTATACAACTATCTACAATTTTCATACATTATGTCTACCGAGTTATATACAACTACAATATCATACAACTTAAAATATAATTTTTATACAAATATTGTTCAACTTTCATACAATATTTAAATAAAAATATATATAAAAACAACATAATATAATTTTTTTATAATTTTACTACAACTTTACTACAATTTTGTAAGTATAATGTATGTCATGTCTTCTTCTTCTTCGAGTTTCAATCTGAAATTCTGCCAAAATCAAGTCTAATCTTCACCAAAACACCCTCAAAATTGAGATATAAACTCCAAACAATATTCCTAATTGTTTGCAACAACACTCAATCCAAACAAATAATGGTTTAGAAAATCCAAATTCGAATTCAAAGCTTCAAAATTTTTTAATGGTTGTCAATGGAGGAATTGCTACTCTCTTTTTCTTTGCTTTACATTACCAATTCAAACAAATAATATTTTTTTAAAACCCAAATTTGAATTCAAAACTTCAAAGCTTTTTAATGGATGTTAATGATGGAATTGCTGCTCTCTTTTCCTTTGCTCTACATTACTAGAATTAGGGATTGAGAAATAGAGAGAGACGTAGAGAGAGAGAGAGAGAGAGAGAGAGAGAGAGAGAGAGAGAGAGAGAGAGAGAGAGAGAGAGAGAGAGAGAGAGAGAGAGAGAGAGAGACGGAGAGAGAGAGCGCACGAGGGAGAGAGAATAAGGATGGGAAATAATTGATTCCTAATATAAAGGGATACTCATTTAATTCCTAAAGTGTATATAATTGATAAATTTGTATATAGGAAGTAATTAAATTGAAACTTGAGTAGGAAAGGTAATAAAGTTCCCAATAGTGTATAGGTATGTAAAAATCCCTTGTTCTAAAAGGCAAACGAGGAAAGACAAGGGTGAACTGGACTCCTATTTACTTTGGGCCAGCCACAGGACCAAAACTATGTCTATCGGACTCGGCAAGTGAGAGGAAAGGCAGCCGGTCCGTTTGTAAAAATTGCACGGGGCGCCCTATTTGGGCGCCCCCTTTTAACCTGTAGCCGCTTTGTCTTTCTGTTTGCACCCGTACCCACTTTTTAAAAAACTTCAGCTTCCCTTTCTCCTCCCCTTCTCCTCCTCTTCTTCTTCTTCTTCTTCAATACCACAGTTCTTGCTCTTCACTGTAGTTAGTGTTTGAGATAAGCCTTTACAAATAGAATATGAGATTGGAACTTGCTAGTTTCATGCTTTGCGGTAACTGAAGAAGATAGATTTTCTGGATTTAGCTTTGCACGATATGTAATCGTCAGATTTTTCATTGACCATTCTAACAAATTNCCTCAAAATTGAGATATAAACTCCAAACAATATTCCTAATTGTTTGCAGCAACACCCAATCCAAACAAATAATGGTTTTTGAAAACCCAAATTCGAATTCAAAGCTTCAAAGCTTTTTAATGGCTGTCAATGGTGGAATTGCTGCTCTCTTTTATCACTTAATCATAATTAAATAATATATATATATCTTCAATTTATTATATAAATTAATCATAATAAATTGAATTAAATTGGTATAAACACGATGGTAATTATTTACCGTTATTCTTTCTGCTTCCCCTTATAAGTATCTAACTAAACTGCTAATACACATTTTTATATGTGCTTATCTGTGTTCAAGAAAAGACGACAAATAGGGTTATTGTATGATCCTAATCTGCTTTTTTCTGTATCATTATATGATCTTTCTTCACCTAGCAACAACACTCAATCCAAACAAATTATAGTTTTTGAAAACCTAAATTCAAATTCAATGCTTCAAATCTTTGTAATGGCTGTCAATGGTGAAATTGCTGCTCTTTTTTCCTTTGCTCTACATTACTGGAATTAGGAATTGAGGGATAGAGAGAGACGCAGAGAGAGAAAGAGAGCAGGAGAGAGAGAGCGCGCAGGAGGAAGAGACAATAAAGATGGGAAATAATTGATTCTAAATATAAAGGGATACTCATTTTATTCCTAAAGTGTATATAATTGGTAAATGTGTATATCGGATGTAATTAAATTGAAACTTGAGTAGGGAGGGTAATAAAGTTTCAAATAGTATATAGGAATATAAAAATCTCTTTTTTTTAATATTGGGTTAGGTCTTCCTCTTAGACAATGTCATGCGTTCAGGTGTTAAAATTAGGATAAATATAAAATTTTGACGGACAACAAGGATAAAAATGCTAAAAATTATAAAAGGGGTAAAATTAAACAATAAAAGAAAATAGAGTATATATGAACCTTCTCCGTTTAATTTAATACGACAATCGACTTCCATTTTTTTATCTATACTTTATCTTTACTTAAAGAAAAGAATATTATTCTTTATATTTATTCTAATTTAATCAAAAGATTGAGTATATTTCACGGTTTTCTCTCGCTACTATTTATTATAGGGAAAAAGGCCATTATTGTCCCTGCACTATTGGAATTAATGCACGTTTGTCCTCCGTTACACTTTACTTTCAATCCCCACCCTACCGTTAATAAAGTTTATGCAGTTACCCCTAACTCTAACGCTCCATCGATGTGGCAGCTGACCTCATCACCTTTTTCCAAGTCAGATGCCAATTGGGACTTCCACTAACTTATAAGCCCCAAACCTAATGGCTATTTAGTCCCCCAAATCCAATTTCAGTCCAAGTAATTTGACCCATACCCAGCATCTTGTTCTTCTCCCCCAAAATACACTCCATTGCTAAGAACTTAGGGCTCGACTGAAATCTTCCCAAAATTTCTCTTTTCTTCATTCTCGTCGTAGCTTTGATTGTTAAATGTCGCAAGGTAGCTGTTCATCACAGATTAGGTGTCGCTGTGGCATTATAGCCAAATACTTCACTTCGTCTACTCCATATAACCCTGGAAGAAAATTCTACAAATGTCTGAGGCCTAAGGTTACCATATTTTTCAGTTTTCTCTTCTTCTTTTTTATTTATAATTTTACTGTAATTTTGAAACCTAAATGTTCTTTTTGAATTATGCTTGACAGCCTAGTTCATGTGGGTTTTGGGAATGAGAAGATGAAATCTTCCCGCAAAGTGATTGGACTAATATTAAAGATGTAACATCGTCGATTGAGGAGATTAAGATGCAAAGGGACAAATTGAATGAAGAAGTAATTGCCATGAAGGCTATACACCAATATGAAGTGGACAAAGTCGTCAAGTTAGAAGATAAACTTGCAAAGACAAGGATGTTGCTTATGATTTCTTGGGGATTGTTTATTGGTCATTTTACGGCCTCGATGATGAAGCGACTATTTTGCAAATTCAAAGTTGCTCATGTTGAGTTTTATATGTGTAGCCATGTTGTAGTAATATTTGTATGTTCTTTGATGATGATATTGTAGTAGTATTTGTTGGTTAGTTTTTTCCCTTATTGTATACCCTAAAGAAGGAGCTTTTCTTCTCCAATTCCTAAACATGTTTGTTTTCTGTATAAGATATGATAGTATATTATCTAGTGTACAGAAACTTTAAGATTCTATTTTGGCATGTTGAATAACTACATTCCAAGTGCAAAACTGAAAAACAAAAGACACAAAATACAGCAGCAATCCAGGCTGCAGATTCTAAATGGCAAGCTGAAACACTTACATTCCAGACGTATAGAAATAATTATCAATAATTATCTGTACTGAAACTGAAACACTTACATTCCAGACTTAAAAATTGATAACTAGATAACTGGAAAACTGAAATTAAAAATGGAAAGAAATGGACAATAATTATCTGAACACCAACTGTCAACATTCATAACATTAATAACAATTCACCAACATTCACCAACTATCAAAATTCATAAAGTGAGTTTACAAGACAGCTGGATACCGTATTATAACCCCAAAAAGATGTCAGCACCTAGTTATATCATGGCATCCAACTGTCACAACTAAAGAACCACAACCAAAATATAAAGTTTACTGACATGGCAGTAATTACAACACATCCAAAAATTTACAAATGTTCAATACTTGAAGCAAAGTCCCATCACTTTTGCTCCTTACCACTACCCTTTCTTGCTTTCAACTTGTTCAACCTTTGTTTGTTCAACTGATTTCCAGTGATAGAAGATTTTCCCAGCCATGTTAGGCCTTTTGCTGAGAAAGTAAGCTTTGAAGGCTGACTTGCACCGCTTGAATCACCAGCAAATCCAACTTGCCTGGTTGCAGTTGGTACACTTTGCTGCCTCAGCTGGAGTCTTGTCCTTGCTTCTGAGATGCTCTTTGCTCTTATAGCTATGTCAGGCTCAGGTTCAAAGTTAGGGATCTCAAAATCTGGATCATTGCTAGTTGGAAGCTGCTTTTGAACAGTAGGGGTTGGCATAAACACAAAGTTGGTGGACTGACTGTTTTGACTTGGCTGGGGTGCTAGTAAATGGATGTCATCTTCAGTTGGGATATCTGCAGCAGCTGGTGATGTAGGTTGTTCAGCATCAGGTTCATCAACCAAAGTTCTTTGCTTTTGGTTCTGCTTTCTCCTTGAATTGCCACCCATTGGTTGTTTTCCTTTAGAGTGCTATTATAAAATAGAATACAATTATATGTTAGAACAAGGCAGAATAAATCAGAAGTTCAAATTTATTGTTCAAGAGATAGATTACCTTGGCACAACCCCTAGCATTATGTGCAGCTTCTCCGCAGTTATTACATGTCATGACTCTCCCTTTTCTGGATTGAGACCATTGCCCTTGCCTATTGGTTGACTCATTTGCCTCTCTTGTTCTTTGTACTTTTGGTCTGCCAGCTTCCCTTACAAATTCAGGTGGTTCCATATTCTAGGAGGGCTCTATCTTCCAGAACTTTTCTCCTCTCACAGGTTGCAACAAATGAGAATAAGTCTGGAGATATGCCTCTTTTGAAAGAAACCAGTGAATCTCACTCAGAGTATCAACCTTCTTGTACAGTAGGGCACATATTGCATGAGGACATGGGATTCCACAAAGGTCCCATGTCCTGCAAGTGCATTTTTTGCCCCCAGATTGACAATATGCCTATCACTACCTTCTGTCACCTCATAACCTTGGTCTGCACTGCCATTCACATGACACTTTTGTGTAATCCTCATGAATTGATTACATAGATTTAGAGTCTTAGGACTGTACTCACTTCCCCACCCCATCACTTCATCTTCATTATCATTCAACATATTCATAACCTTGATTCTTATCTCCTCTAACATCTTTATAATTGGCTTGTGCCTAGCTTGCAATATCCATGCATTGAAGGACTCAGTCAGGTTATTATCCACTGACTGGTTCTTGCAGGTAGTATCAAAGAAGGCCCTACTCCAGCAGGTAGCTGGATACTTTAACAGATCTTCAACAACAGCTTTACCATCATCATCCACTTGGCTCATACTCTTCAACTGATCTTGGAGGTCCTCTTCATAGGTACTCCAAGCTGCCCACCACAGATATTTCTTGTATTCCCCAGATCCCCATCTCTTGCACCAGTTTGCTTCTATGTGTCTAACACAAAATCTGTGGTGTGCCTCAGGAAGCACCCTGAGATTGAATCAATCAGCCCCTACGTATAAAAGAAAGAAGAAGTATGAGAATCTATATATACAGATTGAAAAAATAATAAAATAATGAAGTAAAGTGTTCATACCTTTTGCATATCTGAGATGAAAGTGATTCCTTCACCCATCTTAAGGTCCAGTGACATTTGTAGATGAGTTAAAAACCACTTCCATGTGACTTTTGTTTCTTTATCCACAATAGCCCAAGCTAATGGATAAAAGTGGTTTGCAGAGTCTTGACCAACTGCCACCAAGAGCTGACCCTTAACTTTCCCTTTCAAAAAAGTTCCATCCAACCCTATAAAGGGCATCAACCCACTCTTAATCCCCATCTTCATTGAACGAAAACATATGTACATCCTTAGGAACCTTCTCTTGCCTTCAGCAAGAGCATCCTTTGATAAGTTAACTACTACATCACTTCCAGGATTACTATTATGCAACCAACTTATTATATTCATCAGTAAAACTACATTCCAGATTCTCCAAAATCAATCTTTTTGCCCTCTTACACTTTGACTCACTAACATTTACATTAAATGCAGCCTTCAAGCTTGCCCTCATCTCTCTAACCTTAATGTTTGGATTTTCTTGTAACCCTCTCTTGAAGTATTCAGCAATGGTCTTGGAATTAACCCTATGATTCTCATATGCAGGTTCACAAGTGTGCTCAGAATGTAAAGTCCTGAAGTCAGCCCCACCCCCTGAAGTATTCCTAGATATGTGACATACAAAAGGGCAGCCAGCTTCACAAATGTACCTAAGCCTATTTGGGTCACTTTTAACTTGCTTTAACCCATAACCATTTGCAAGTGCATACATATTTATAACTTTCCTAGCTTCAGCAATATCTTTGAATGTCATTGACCTATCCAACTCTTTATAGTCAGTCAATTTATCATTAATGTCTCTCTTCTTTTGTTTAAAAAGTTTCTCTAGTGTATCACAATCATAGTCTGAAGAAACAGCATATTCATTGTCATCACAACTATCACTTTCATCACAATCAGTGGCAGCTTCAAGTTCATCAGGTTCATCATGCTCATTGTGATGGATTATATTAGGTACATTAATACTTGACTCACATTCCTTTACAGCAAATATGTTAATAACATTAAACTGGTTGTTCACAAAGTCCAGTAAAGTCTTAATGCCATAATCACCTTCTATTTTATAGTATATACCAGAAGGACCATTAGCTATTAGTTGTTGGACTCCTATATACCCCAAGTTAGAAACATATTCATCCACTAAATCATTATAGGAAAGCAAGTCAGAGTCAAAACCTTTCTTAATGTGCCGAAATTTTCTTGAGTATGCTATGAGTGGTTTCTTGACGCACTCTCCACCATGATGAAAGACCAAATCCAGCAGGACCATTGATAGTAAACTACAGAATAAAGTCAGTTAAAATTAACAAACTAATAGATATAAATAAAGGCATAAAGATAATAAAATAGAATCAGCCACAAATTGAATAATTCAGTCAACATTAATAAACTAATATATGCAGCCATGGATATGGGGGACCATACATTAAAGTATAACACGGAATAAAGTATCCCAGCCCTACCCTCCAATATTAAAATTTTGATTCACTTATTTTCTATAAAAAAAACAAAAGAAGTTGGGACCATAAAATATTAAAATTGAAACTCTAAACCACCAAAAGACTATTCAATACCAGATGAGGCACATGCAAACAAAAACAGTAAAATTAGGGTTTATTACTGTAAAATCACATGCAAGTGAATACAAAAGCAGAACACACACTACCAGCTTGAAATTATCGTCAAAGATAGGAGAAGTGAAAACCCTAACCAACAAAGAACTATTCAGTAAATCCTAACTTCAATAAATACAAAATTAGAAAAAATTAGAAACCCTATGACAACTACACACACCTATCAACTTCAAATAATCGAAAAAGAAAAGGGTTTATGAAATCCCTAACCAACAAAAAACAAATCTGAAAGGGATTCGAAACGCCAGTAAAACTTTCTTGGGAATATTTTTTGGGATAAATCAAGAAAAGAGATAAAACTAACAGAAAAATTAAGTTTTTGGAGAAAAATTTCTTACCCTCGCTTGAAATCGCCACTGGAAGCAAGGATCCTAACCGGTTTGGTTTCTCTCGTTTTTTTGAAGTACTAGAAGGTTCGAGCAAATGAGGTGAATAAGGTATTTTCAGACTTGTTAAATCTATTTATTTGGTGGGTTTTCGGTTACGGGTTACGGATCAATAAGATTTGGGAGTGGGTTTGGGTCAATCTGTATTAGTCGTTGAGTTGGGGCTTAAGTTAGTGGAAGTCCCAATTGGCAGCTGAGTTGGCAGCTGACTTGGAAAAAAGAGATGGGGTCACCTGCTACATCGACGGAGCATTAGGGTTAGGGGTAATTGCATAAATTTTATTAACGGTAGGGTGGGATTGAACGTAAAGTGTAACGGGGGACAAACGTGCATTAATTTCAATAGTACAGGGGCAATAACGGCCATTTTCCCTTTATTATAATTCAAGGTGAACGTCCTCGTATGTGAATCCCTTACATATAATCGATCTCGTTATAACGACACTCTTATATAATAGCCTTTCATTGTAAAAGTCAAGTTTTTTATGAAATTAATTCTCATGCTATGTTATAATAAATGTTTTCTATAACCACACTTCACAATAATATCTAAAAAAAATCTGAAACAAATGAAGGTGCTATAGATATATTTGTTTATACATACAAAAAATTCAATTAAAATATACATACAAAGGTCTGAATAGATAATCAAACATATTTTGAACACAATAACTTTATTAGAGAAAAATACCATTATTAAAATTGACTTTTTTACCAGTCCATCAACGCCACTCTATGACTCGTCCTGGCCGAGTGTGACGACCCGGCCGGTCATCTTAAGAATTAACGCCCCGGTCCCCTATTGACTGTTTCCCCTAAGTTCATTTTTGCTATTTTGGCTTGCCGTGATGTTCGGTGTTGAGTTTCGAAGATTTTGGGACACTTAGTCCCTAAATGAGAGCTTAAGTATTGAAAAGTGGTCCGTAGTCGGAACAGTATGAAGACGACCTGGGAATGGAAATCCGATAGTTTCGTTAGCTTCGTTAGGTGATTTTGGGGTTCGGAGAGTGTTCGGAATGTATTTTGAAAGTCTGTAGCTCATTTAGGCTTGAAATGCCGAAGTTTGAATTTTATAAGTTTCCAGTCCGATAGTGAGTTTTTGATCTGAGGATCGGATTGGAATTCCGGAAGTTACAGTAGTTCCATCATGTCATTTGGGATGTGTGTGCAAAATTTCAGGTCATTCGGACGAGGTTCGGGTCCATTTTTATCTAAAGCGTGTTTTGTTGGAATTTGAAGTTCTTAGGCTTGAATCTTTGATTAATTCGGGTTTCCAGCGTTGTTTTAGGTGTTTTTAAGATTGGTACAAGTTTGAATAAGGTATTAGGTGGTATTGGTGCTTTTGGTTGAGGTCCCGGGGGCCTCGGGATGATTTCGGGTGGTTAACGGATGAATTTTGAAGTTATTGCAGCAGCTGAATGTCCCTCTTCTGGTATTTTCGCATCTGCGGCTTGGGAACCGCAGATGCGGTGCCGCAGAAGCGGTTGTGTGACCGCAGAAGCGGCTTGTCTCCTTTTTCCTCAGAAACCGCAGAACCGGTGCCATTTCCGCAAAAGCAGAGCCGCAAAAGCGGCTTAGGCATCGCGGAAGCGGAGCCGCAGAAGCGGCCCAGCTATCGCAGATGCGGCCCTGTTCCCTTTAGTGAAAACCACAGAAGCGGCTTTGTTTCCGCAGAAGCGGGACCGCAGAAGTGGTCCCTTGTCCGCAGAAGCGGAAATCCCTGGGCAGAAATAGAAATTTCGAGGGTTTGAGTTCATAAGTTACAAAAATCAATTGAGAGCTCGGGAGAGGGCGATTTTGAGTGGGTTTTGAAGAGAAGATTATTGGGTAACGTTTCCTTAATCTCTTCTAGTTATATTTCATCATTTTGAAGTTAAATCCATCATTAAAAATTCGAATTTGGGATTAAAATTTGAACAATTTGGTTAAAACTTCTTAGGCCAAACTATTGGGTTTTGAGTGAGCATTTGACCTCCGATTTGGGAGATTTTTATATGGTTAGACTCGTGAGAGTACGAGGGTTCTGAAAATGTGAGAATTATTCGATTCCGAGGCGTTGGCCTGAAGGGAATTTTGGTTATTTTACCTAATTTCACGCTGTAGCTTTGAATTTAATAGCAAAACCAGGTGTTTGCGATGTTATTTACAATGTGTAATCGAATTGAATAGATTTGAGCCATTTGGAATCGGATACTCGTGGCAAGAGCGTGGTTTCTAGTTGATATTGAGCCGGTTCCAGGTAAGTGGCTTGTCTAACCTTGTGTGGGGGACCTTTCCCCTTAGGACATGATCTTTGAATATTTGAATGCCTCGTACGTGAGGTGACGAGCGCGTACTTGAGCTAATTGTTGTAAACCCGTTTCTACTTGAAGTATTTAAGTTGAGATTTCTTGTTTACTTGTTCAGTTTAGACTGTAAGTTTATACCTGTGCTAGCTTAGAGACGCATGTTTAGCTGGCTTACTTGCTTATTTGTTTAGCTGTACTATTTGTACTCTGTGAAGCATGTTAGGCTAGAATTTACTATTACTTGTCCTGATTTTAGCATTTATTCTGAGATTATGGGTTGTTGTTGTTGTGTGTTTTATTTGGGACTACGGGACGACTTCTCGGGAGATCCCCTATACTTGAGATATTTTGGACTGAGGGTGCGGGATACCAAGAGATCCCTGGCACATGTGTTTCTATATATATTGGGATACCAAGAGATCCCCGGCTTACTTATTGAGGATACCCAGAGATCCTCGGGGTACCAAGAGATCCCCGGCTTACTTGTTGAGGATACCCAGAGATCCTCGGGATGCCAAGAGATCCCCGACTTACTTATTGAGGATACCCAGAGATCCTCGGGATACCAAGAGATCCCAGACTTACTTATTGAGGATACCAAGAGATCCTCGGGATACCAAGAGATTCCCCGGCTATTATTCCTTGTTGAGGGCAGTTTTCCTTGTATTGTTATCTTTGCTTTCTATTATTGTTCTTCCTTATTTACCTGGTTTAGATTCTCGCTGTAGACTTTATTTAAACTGCTTCCGTTATCTCATTATTTATTATGTTTTATCTTAGTAGGGCCCTGACCTTCCTCGTCACTACCCAACCGAGGTTAGGCTTGGCACTTACTGAGTACCGCTGTGGTGTACTCATGCCTCTTCTGCGCATGTTTTTCATTTGCAGATCCAGGTACTTCCTCCCAGGCGTATCATCCTCGTGGTGGAGAGTCCTAGCTGAGACTTCAGGTATATCTGCTACGTCCGCAGACCAGGAGTCTCTACTTTATTCTGGCTTTAGCAGATAGTTCCTTTCTTTCCTTTCATGTTGTTTAGACATTCTGGTGTAGAGCAGATTACTACATTCCATTAGCCTGTGTTTCCCGTGAGTTTTCGGGTTTTGGGATTTAGTTGTAAACTTCCGCATATTTTTGAGTTGTATAGGCCGAGTGGCCTTATATACAGTTGTTATTTCCGTATGTTCCGTTTTAATTAATTATTCCGCAAATGTTAATTTGTTATTCCGCACTGTTAGGCTTACCTAGTTGTAGGAACTAGGTGCCATCACGACATGTTCATGGAGGGTGACTTGGGGTCGTGACAAGTTGGTATCAGAGCTCTAGGTTCATAGGAGTCATGGAACATAGGCCAGTTTATTAGAGTCTCGCTGATCGGTACGGAGACGTCTGTACTTATCTACGAGGAGCATGTAACTGTTTAGGAAAAATCATCATTTCATTTGAATTCCTCGTCGTGCGATATTTTTGGACATCAATTCTCAACTTCTAACTTCTATTCTCTCACAGATGGTGAAGACACGTGCTACTCGAGATGATCAAGCACCCGCGCCCCCTACTGCAGCCGCCAGAGGCCGGGGCCGGGGCCGGGGGAGAGGTCAAGGACGCGCACGTGGTGCAGCCAGAGCACCTGCGCGAGCTGCCGCTGAGGTACCACCAGCAGATCCAGTCGGAGCCCAAGCACCTGGCACACCTACTACTGCCACTACTACTCCAGCGCTCTAGGGGACTTTGGCTCAGTTCATGAGCATGTACACCACCTTGGCTCAGGCAGGGTTGATTCCCATTGTTGCAGCCACATCCCAGGCCGAGGGAGGAGCACAGAGGACGAGCAGCGGAGACTTGAGAGGTTCAAGAAGTATGATCCCCCAGTGTTCAGTGGATTAGCATCAGACGATGCCTTGGGATTTCTAGAGAAGTGTCATCGTATTCTTCGCACTATGGGCATAGTGGAGTCCAGCGGGGTTTCTTTCACTGCTTTTCAGCTTCGGGGAGCCGCCTATGATTGGTGGCGGACTTATGAGATAGACAGTCCAGTCGAGGCTGCTACACTGACTTGGACCCAGTTCTCGGATATGTTTATGAGAGAGTTTGTCCCCCAGAGTCTCAGGGATGCATGGCGCGCAGAGTTTGAGCATTTGCGCCAGGGTGCTATGACCGTTTTAGAGTATGCTATCCGTTATACCAGGTTCGCCAGGCATGCACCGGCTTTGGTTGCTACAGTTCAGGAGAGAGTTTGCAGGTTCATTGAGGGTCTTATTCCACCCATCAGATCTAGCATGGCTCGAGAGTTGGAGATGGACATTCCTTATCAGCAGGTAGTGAGCATTGCTAGGAGGATTGAGGGTATGCTCGCCAGGGAGCGAGGAAAGAGGGAGGACAAGAGGTCTCGAGAGTCGGGTCACTATTCTGGTGCCCGTACCCCATCAGCAGGTCGTTATGGCAGAGGTTATTCGGGTCGCCCTGTACATTCAGCTCTTCCAGCAGCCGGCAGTACTCCAGCTCCACCTACACCTCAGGAGCCTTATTATGCACCTCCAGTTTCTAGCGCGCCTCCTGCGCAGGGTGTTTCCAGAGGTCAGTCCAGCAGACCTGGCCCTAGTCAGTCACAGGCACCGCGTCCTCCCAGAGCTTGTTACGAGTGTGGTGATACGCGTCACTTGGTGAGGGATTGCCCCAGACTTGGGAGGAGCGCGCCTCCACAGACTTCTCAGCCACAACGTGCTCCTCAGGGTTCTCAGGCCATGGTCACAGCTCCAGCTGCTACCCCACCTGCCCAGCCGGCTAGGGGCGGAGGTCGGGGAGATAGAGGTCGCCCTCGCGAGAGGGGTCGGGCCAGATATTATTGTATTCCTGCTCGCACTGAGGCTGTTGCCTCCGACTCCGTCATTACAGGTATTATATTGGTTTGTCACATAGAGGCATCGGTTCTATTCGATCCGGGCTCTACTTACTCTTATGTGTCTTCTTACTTTGCTCCGCATTTAGGTGTGCCTTTGGATTCTTTGAGTGCCCCCGTTTATGTTTCTACTCCTGTGGGAGATTCTCTTGTTGTGGACCGCGTTTATCGGTCATGTTTGGTTACTATTCGTGGTTTTGAGACCATAGCAGATTTATTGTTACTCGGTATGGTGGATTTTGACATTATTCTGGGCATGGACTGGTTGTCGCCCCATTTTGCTATTCTTGATTGTCACGCCAAGACCGTGACGCTGGCTATGCCAGGTATCTCGCGTGTTGAGTGCAGTGGTACTTTAGATCACACTCCCAGTAGAGTTATCTCTTTTCTTAAAGCTCAGCGCATGGTTGAGAAGGGGTGTGCCGCGTATTTGGCTTATGTGAGAGATGTTAGTGTTGATACCCCTTCTGTTGATTCTGTTCCAGTGGTACGGGATTATCCCGATGTATTTCCAACTGATCTTCCGGGCATGCCGCCTGATAGAGACATTGATTTTGGCATTGATCTATTGCCGGGAACTCAGCCCATTTCCATTCCTCCGTATCGTATGGCTCCTCTTGAGTTGAAGGAGTTGAAGGATCAGTTGCAGGAATTGCTTGGTAAGGGTTTTATTCGACCCAGTGTTTCACCGTGGGGTGCTCCTATTTTGTTTGTGAAGAAAAAGGATGGTTCTATGCGCATGTGTATTGACTACCGCCAGTTGAACAAGGTTACAGTGAAGAACCGTTATCCTTTGCCTCTTATAGATGATCTGTTTGACCAGCTTCAGGGCGCACATGTGTTTTCTAAGATTGACTTGCGCTCAGGTTACCATCAGTTGAAGATTCGGGAACCAGATATCCCGAAGAGTGCCTTCGGGACTCGATATGGCCATTACGAGTTCCTTGTCATGTCATTTGGGCTGACCAATGCCCCTGCAGCTTTCATGCATTTGATGCACAGTGTGTTCAAGCCATATCTTGACTCGTTCGTGATTGTTTTTATTGATGATATTCTGGTGTATTCCCGGAGTCGGGAAGATCATGAGCAGCACCTGAGGACCGTGCTACAGACCTTGAGGGAGAAAAAGTTATATGCAAAGTTCTCAAAATGTGAGTTTTGGCTGAGTTCTGTGGCATTCTTAGGCCATGTGATTTCTAGTGAGGGTATTCGGGTGGATCCGAGGAAGGTAGAGGCCGTGTAGAGTTGGCCCAGGCCGTCCTCAGCTACAGAGATTCGCAGTTTCCTTGGCTTGGCGGGTTACTACCGTCGTTTTGTGGAGGGATTTTCATCGATTGCTGCCCCTATGACTAGATTAACCCAGAAGGGTGCCCCATTTCAGTGGACAGAGGAGTGTGAGGCGAGCTTTCAGAAGCTCAAGACAGCTTTGACTACAGCCCCAATCTTGATGTTTCCTACCGGTTCGGGGTCTTATACTGTCTATTGTGATGCCTCGAGAGTTGGCCTTGGAGCAGTGTTGATGCAGGACGGTAGGGTGATTGCCTACGCGTCCAGACAGTTGAAGATACATGTAAAGAATTACCCTGTCCACGACCTTGAGTTAGCTGCCATTGTTCATGCCTTGAAGATCTGGCATCATTATTTATAAGGAGTGCCTTGCGAGATCTATACTGATCATCGGAGTTTGCAGCACTTGCTCAAGCAAAAGGATCTCAATATGCATCAGAGGAGGTGGTTAGAGCTGTGATCGCGGCCGTCTCAACACTACACAATGGTAGGAAGAGTGGGTAGCAATAACTAATACCCGAATAGTGGATCGGGGTCGAATTTCCACAGGGAGCTTGGAATGGAGTTGTATTGCCTGTTTAGCCTAAAGTTGCGTTTGTACTTCTAATTGCACTCCTAACATTTTTGGGGGTTTGTATATTTAAAATTACTATTGTAAACTAAGGATTAAAGCTAAATTATGCTAAGGAAATATTGCTAAGTTGTGCTTAATATAGGAAAAAGGGCACTAGGGTCGTGACACTACCTAGGTGGCTAGCTAACGGGTAGAAGCTACTAAGGGGAGATTGATAAATCTGGGTTTATTGCTATAGCCGTTGCACAATTGCACTCATTCTCACACCTCTCAGTAGAGAGAACGATTTTGCCCAATTGACTCTCTCGAGACCAATTAGGTAGGCCGATTAGACCGGGCAACTAGGGCTCAAGTAGGGTAGTTACTCTTTCGAGGTTTAACCCGTTAATTCGGACTACCATTCTCATGGGTCCATCCCAATTCCTTGTTGGGTTAACTTTTAGGGTCATATGACTCTCTTTCTCAAGAAGAGTTAGACCCACTAAGCTTGAATTCATGTTTGCAACCACAAATTCTAGATTGAAACACAAAATCAACCCAAATAACAAATACCCAATTTCAATCTCACCCTAGATTGCAACACCCATTAACTACCCACACTAGGGTTGAGCCACAACCCTAGCTAATGGGTTTAGCTAGACATAATTAAAGAAGAAACAGTAGAAATAGATGATGAAAATAACATAATGATTGATTACTAATTAAAAAATATGATATTAAAGAGGAAAATTGCCAAAATAGGCTACACAATAGTTCTCACGAGCGCAACCCTTATTTAGAATCTAAAACTTAACCTAAAAATGATAAAAAGATCTATTTATACAGCCGCGTAGGATCTTTGAACTCTAACATCTCATCTTCTGAAGTTGGGGGCCGTGGACCGCGCAGAAATGTCGCGCGGCCGCGGCGGAGGATTGGCGCGGACCACACAAGAATGGGGCGCGGCCGCATAGCTTGACTTGGCCAAATCTTCATGTCTCTGAATCTCCTTCACGCGGACCGCACTGATATGTAGCGCGGCCGCGTGGGACTTAAGCCTTTTCTGAACTTCCCTCGCGCGGACCGCGCAGAAATGGAGCGCGGCTACGTGGCTTGCATCTTAAATTACCCCTCTCTGAATCTCCTAGTGCGGCCGCGTGGCAAATCAGTGCGGTCCGCGCTAGGTCTTCCTGTTCCCCACTTCGCTTGTTCTTGACACTTGGCAGGTTTCACTCCGTTTTAAGCCGATCTTTGACATTTGTCATCTTGTCGCTCAAACCTGCAATCAAGCGCAACTTGTAAGCCTTTTCGGACTATTTTGTGGTAATTTGTGACAAAAGCAATAGCACGTAAGGGGTATAATTATGGTAAAATCCTAGCTTATCAAGCTGCTGAAGGATTATAACATCACTATCTTGTATCACCCGAGCAAGGCTAATGTGGTGGCGGATGCCTTGAGTCGCCGGGTGGAGAGTTTGGGGAGTTTGGCATATCTACCAGCTTCAGAGAGGCCTATGGCGATGGATGTTCAGGCCCTAGCCAGCCAGTTCGTGAGATTGGATCTTTCAGAGCCCAGTCGGGTTCTAGATTGTGTGGTTTCCCAATCTTCCTTATTTGATCGTATCAGGGTGCAGCAGTATGAGGACCCTCATTTTCTTGTCCTTAAGGACAAGGTTCAGCGTGGAGATGCCAGGAATGTGACCATTGGAGATGATGGAGTATTGAGGATGTAGGGCCGGATTTGTGTGCCCAATGTTGATGGTCTTCGAGAGATGATTCTAGCAGAGGCCCATAGTTCGCGGTATTCCATCCATCCGGGTGCCGCGAAGATGTATCAGGACCTGAGGCAGCACTACTGGTGGAGGCGGATGAAGAAAGATATAGTTGGCTATGTGTCTAGATGCCTCAACTGCTAGCAGGTGAAGTATGAGCACCAGCGCCCGGGTGGGTTGCTCCAGCAGATAGAGATTTCGGAGTGGAAATGGGAGCGCATCACCATGGATTTTGTATCTGGACTTCCACGGACCTTGAAGAAGTTTGATTCCATTTGGGTTATTGTGGACCGGCTGACCAAGTCCGCTCATTTTATTCCTGTGTGTACCACTTATTCATCGGAGCGGTTGGCAGAGATTTATATCTGGGAGATCGTCCATCTGCATGGTATTCCAGTTTCTATCATTTCGGACAGAGGTACTCAGTTTACATCGCGGTTCTGGAGAGCCGTGTAGCAGGAGTTAGGTACTCGGGTGGAGTTGAGCACAGCATTTCACCCCCAGACGGATGGACAGTCCGAGCGCACTATTCAGATTCTTGAGGATATGCTCCGTGCATGTGTGATTGAGTTTGGAGGGTCTTGGGATCATTTCTTGCCACTGGCGGAGTTTGCTTACAACAATTGTTATCAGTCCAGCATTCAGATGGCATCGTATGAGGCTTTATATGGCAGGAGGTGTAGATCCCCGGTGGGTTGGTTTGAGCCGGGTGAGGCCAGGCTATTGGGCACAGAGTTAGTACAGGATGCATTGGAGAAGATTAAGACGATTCGGGATAGACTCCGTACAGCCCAATCCAGACAGAAGAGTTAAGCAAACAGGAAGGTTCATGATGTTTCATATATGGTTGGTCAGCGGGTTCTGCTTCGGGTCTCGCCTATGAAAGGCGTTATGAGGTTTGGGAAGAAAGGAAAGTTGAGTCCGAGATTTATTGGCCCTTTTGAGATCTTGAGGCGAGTTGGGGAGGTTGCTTACGAGCTTGCCTTACCTCCCAGTTTGGCCGGAGTTCATCCGGTATTTCATGTTTCGATGCTCCGGAGGTATCACGGTGATCCGTCGCACGTGTTGGATTTCAGTTCAGTCCAGTTGGACAAGGATCTATCCTATGTTGAGGAGCCAGTGGCTATATTGGACAGGCAGATCAGGAAGTTGAGGTCAAAGAACATAGCTTCAGTGAAGGTTCAGTGGCGGGGTCAGCCGGCCGAGGAGGCGACTTGGGAGACCGAGCAGGATATGCGCAGCAGTTACCCTCATCTTTTCTCTACTTCAGGTATATTCTCTATGCTCGTTCGAGGACGAACGAATGTTTAAGCGTAGGAGGATGTGACGACCCGGCTGTCTTAAGAATTAACGCCCCGGTCCCCTATTGACTATTTCCTCTAAGTTCATTTCTGCTATTTTGGCTTGCTGGGACGTTCGGTGTTGAGTTTCGGAGAGTTTTGGGACACTTAGTCCCTAAATGAGAGCTTAAGTGTTGAAAAGTGGTCTGTAGTCGGAACAGTGTGAATACAACCTCGGAATGGAAATTCGATGGTTCCGTTAGCTCCGTTAGGTGATTTCGGGGTTGGGAGTGTGTTCGGAATGTATTTTGGAAGTCCGTAGCTCATTTAGGCTTGAAATGCCGAAGTTTGAATTTTATAAGTTTCCGGTCCGATAGTGAGTTTTTGATCCGAGGGTCGGATTGGAATTCCGGAAGTTACAGTAGTTCCGTCATGTCATTTGGGATGTGTGTGCAAAATTTCAGGTCATTCGGATGAGGTTCGGGTAGGTTTTTGATCGAAAGCGTGCTTTGTTGGAATTTGAAGTTCTTAGGCTTGAATATTTTATTAATTCGGGTTTCAAGCATTGTTTTAGGTGTTTTTAAGATTGGTACAAGTTTGAATAAGGTATTAGGTGGTATTGGTGCTTTTGGTTGAGGTCCCGGTCCCGGGGGCCTCGAGATGATTTCGGGTGGTTAACGGATGAATTTTGAAGTTATTGCAGCAGCTGAATGTCCCTGTTCTGTTATTTTCGCATCCGCGGCTTGGGAACCGCAGATGCAGCGCCGCAGAAGCGGCTGTGTGGCTGCAGAAGCGTCTTGTCTCCTTTTTCCTCAGAAACCGCAGAAGCGGTGCCATTTCCGCAAAAGCGGAGCCGCAAAAGCGGCTTAGGCATCGCAGAAGCGGCCCAGCTATTGCAGATGCGGCCCTGTTCCCTTTAGTGAAAACCGCAGAAGCGGCTTGGTTTCCGCAGAAGCGGTCCCTTGTCCACAAAAGCGGAAATCCCTAGGCAGAAATAGAAATTTCGAGGGTTTGAGTTCATAAGTTACAAAAATCAATTGAGAGCTCGGGAGAGGGCGATTTTGAGTGGGTTTTGAAGAGAAGATTATGGGTAACGTTTCCTTAATCTCTTCTAGTTATATTTCATCATTTTGTAGTTAAATCCATCATTAAAAATTCAAATTTGGGATTAAAATTTGAAGAATTTGGTTAAAACTTCTTAGGCCAAACTATTGGGTTTTGAGTGAGCATTTGACCTCTGATTTGGGAGATTTTTATATGGTTAGACTCGTGAGAGTACGAGTGTTCTGCAAATGTGAAAATTATTCGATTCCGAGGCATTGGCCTGAAGGGCATTTTGGTCATTACACCTAATTTCACATTGTAGCTTTGAATTTAATAGCAAAACCAGGTGTTTGCGATGTTATTTACAATGTGTAATTGAATTGAATAGATTTGAGCCGTTTGGAGTCGGATACTCGTGGCAAGAGCGTGGTTTCTAGTTGATATTGAGCCGGTTCGAGGTAAGTGGCTTGTCTAACCTTGTGTGGGGGACCTTTCCCCTTAGGACATGATCTTTGAATATTTGAATGCCTCGTACGTGAGGTGACGAGCGCGTACTTGAGCTAATTATTGTAAACACGTTTCTACTTGAAGTATTTAAATTGAGATTTCTTGTTTACTTGTTCATTTTAGACTGTAAGTTTATACCTGTGCTAGCTTAGAGACGAATGTTTAGCTGGATTACTTGCTTATTTGTTTAGCTGTACTATTTGTACTCTGTGAAGCATGTTAGGCTAGAATTTACTATTACTTGTCCTGATTTTAGCATTTATTCTGAGATTATGGGTTGTTGTTGTTCTGTGTTTAATTTGGGACTACGGGACGGCTTCCCGGGAGATCCCCTGTACATGAGATATTCTGGACTGAGGGTGCGGGATACCAAGAGATCCCTGGCACATGTGTTTCTATATATATTGGAATACCAAGAGATCCTCAGCTTACTTATTGAGGATTCCCAGAGATCCTCGGGATACCAAGAGATCCCTGACTTACTTATTGAGGATACCCAGAGATCCTCGGGATACCAAGAGATCCCCGACTTACTTATTGAAGATACCAAGAGATCCTCGGGATACCAAGAGATCCCCCGGCTATTATTCCTTGTTGAGGGCAGTTTTCCTTGTATTGTTACCTTTGCTTTCTATTACTGTTCTTCCTTATTTACCTGGTTTAGATTCTCGTTGTAGACTTTATTTAAACTGCTTCCGTTATCTCATTAGTTATTATGTTTTATCTCAATAGGGCCCTGATCTTCCTCGTCACTACCCAACCGAGGTTAGGCTTGGCACTTACTGAGTACCGCTGTGGTGTACTCATGCCTCTTCTGCGCATGTTTTTCATGTGCAGATCCAGGTACTTCCTCCCAGGCGTATCATCCTCGTGGTGGAGAGTCCTAGCTGAGACTTGAGGTATATCTGCTACGTCCGCAGACCAGGAGTCTCTACTCTATTCCGGCTTTAGCAGATAGTTCCTTTCTTTCCTTTCATGTTGTTTAGACATTCTGGTGTAGAGCAGATTACTACATTCCATTAGCCTGTGTTTCCCGTGAGTTTCCGGGTTTTGGGATTTAGTTGTAGACTTCCGCATATTTTTGAGTTGTATAGGCCGAGTGGCCTTATATACAGTTGTTATTTCTGTATGTTCAGTTTTAATTAATTATTCCGCAAATATTAATTTGTTATTCTGCACTGTTAGGCTTACCTAGTTGTAGGAACTAGGTACCATCACGACATGTTCATGGAGGGTGAACTGGGTTCGTGACACCGAGCCACATATATAATGTGCTTATGGTCACACTTTTACACTACAAAGCTAAAAGATGATGGAAAAACTTCTCTTCTTCCTATTGAGAATTCTGATAAGCTCTACGAATATTGTTATTGTAAATCCCATTTAATGTGTGTTAATGATTTATTTTCTCATGGAAAAATGTGCAACGTATTCAGGGTCGGCCCTTCCCTAAAGCAAGTAAAATCAACTATTTTAGGCCCCACATTTGTGGGAGTCCATTTTTTATTACAACTAATAGGCTATATATAAGTTAAAAAGAAAAGTTACGTGAAGTGAAAAAGTTTGATTTCTTTCTTTAACAAATTTAGAGAAGAAAGATTTACAACCGCTGTGATTTTTGTCAAGGAAATTGCATTTGAAATGAATATTGACCCCAAATTTTGTAAGAAACATGTGATATATAGGAAGAAACGATTTGATGAGAATGTTGATAATGAAATTGTCACGACCCAATTTCTCCTATAGGTTGTGATGGCACCCAACGTTATCGCTGGGCAAGCCAACAGTGAACTAACCGTATGATTATTTCTTTTAACAATTTAAAAATGGTTGGTTTTTAGTTATTGGATAAATAAGAAGTGAAAAAATTAAATAACATGAGAAATAGACAGTTTTAAAAGCCAACGAGATGAAGGAAATAATCAAAAATCACCAAGTGTCTACTAGCATAATCTCCAAGACCTGGTATCACAAGTGTATGAGCTACTAGTAGAATATAACAAAAATACTACACTACTGTCTGAAGTGAAATAGACAGAAAATAAAAGCAAAAGAAAGACTTCGGGTGCAGCAGAACAGGCTCGGAAGGCAGCTCAACGCAAAGTCTCGTGGAATCAAGAGTACGCGCCGGGATGATAACCAGATGCACCTGCCTCAGATCTTGCACAATTAGTGCAGAAGTGAAGTATGAGTACATAAACAACATGTACCCAGTAAGTATCTAGTCTAACCTCGAAGAAGTAGTGACGAGGGATCGACTTCGACGCTTAGTATGGGTTAACAATAAAATACCAAATTTTGTAATTAAGCATGGGCTACATAAATGAAGCTAAAAACTAAATAACAAGAAATAGATAAACAATTCTTTCACTAATAGTAAATTCCAAATCAATTTCCATCATTTAACAATTTAACCTCTCAAGCCAATGAAACAATATCAGGTGTAATTGGGTTCCAAGTATTATTACGCACGAATTATGCTGAGGTGGTACGGCCTGATCCAAAATATAAATATATATATTGTGCACTGCCGAGGGTCGAACAGCACGAACCTTTCACGACCCAAAATCCACTAAGGGTCGTGATGGCGCCGGACACCACTGTCAAGCAAGCCAACCAAAAATACTTAATTAAATTTTCATTTTGATACTCTTGAAATCTCTCCTTTTATACGTTTAAGCTATACATAGTAAATTTTACTGAATAAGAAAATGAAACCTTTAACAACTTTTAAAATTCTGAATAAACCCATAGACATCCCCAGAACCTGGTGTCACAAGTGCATGAGCCATTTCTAAGAAACAATACAATATAACATCCGTCCGGAATACAAATGGACAAAAAGTAAATACAATACACTGAAAGAGATTATACTAGCTGTGGGTCACCTCGAGTAATGCAGCTCACCTACTCCCAGTATCATCCATGCTGCTACGCCCAGTAGCCCACTAGAAGTACATGTGCCTGTGCAACAAAAATGCACAGAAGTGTACTATGAGTACAAAAACAACGTGTACTCAGTAAGTATCCCGCCTAATCTCGAAGAAGTAGAGACGAGATGGCAACTTCGACACCTAATAAAGGTCCAGTAATAATATTATTAATGCGATGACTCACGGATTTATTAAGAACAACAGTAGATTCAAGTGAATTACTAAACAGGTAAAAGTTCCTCTTTATTAAAAAGTCTCCGGATTCACAATCCATTAGTTAATATTTTTCTCAAATCGGGGAGAGCAGATAGCAATATCAATAAATCTCAAGGCAAGCAATACAAGCATGCGCAACTCGTGCCGAGGTCGTACGGCCCGATCCAACATAAATGTAAAATGTGCACTGCCGAGGGTCGAGCGGCATGAACCATAGATGCATCTATTACCCCGCTCGCAAATCATACATACGACGCGGTCAAATTTAAATAAACAATCACCCTGCTCGTGTACCATACATGCGACGCAGGTACACATAGAAATACATGCTCAAACAGCAAATTAAGAATCTTACGGGTAACATTTATCCCATTAGAAGCCAATTCTCTTTTAATGATTTAAGGAATAAAGTTTAATCCTCTTGGAAATTTATTTACCAATTCGATAGGATTTAAGAAATTCAACTGTGAATAAGATTGCAATTATTCCAAGTATAGCATGCTTTAGGGTCCTAGACTACCCGGACTTACACATATTAGTAGCTACGCACGGACTCTCGTCACCTCGCGCGTACGTAGCCCCCACAAATAGGAGCACATAACCAATTATTTTACCTATGGGGACAATTCCCTCTTACAAGGTTAGAAAGGAGACTCACCTCGCTCCGAAGATCCATAACCGACCTTCCACGCCCTTCCGAAGACTCAAATTGATGCACAACGCTCCAAAACTAGCCAATAATTATGCAAATCCATTAATATATGCTCAATTACTCATTAGAATCCAATTTATTACAATTCCTAACCCCGATCGAAAGGTTGACAAAAATGCCCTCGAGCCCACGTGCCCGGATTCCAAAATTTTTCGAAGAATAAGTTTACCCATAGCCTCACGAACTCAAATATATAATTTACTCTCAATTTTATATCCAAAATCGTGGTCAAATTCTAAGAATATCAATTTTCTAGGTTTTCCCTCAAACCCCAAGTTTCTACCAATTTTCATGCTCAAATCCGAAGCAAAACCATGTATTTAGCGTCTAATGAGTGGGAACAACTTACCTTGACATAGATGGAGAAAATCTCTCTTCCAAAAGCTCCAAAATTGCCCAGCCCGAAGTGAAAATGGAAGGAAATGAGCCTAAACTCGATTTTTAAAGATAGCTCATGCCTCTAGTCCTTTCGCACCTGCGGTCTATTGACCGCTTCTGCGGCCCCGCAGGTGCGGACCAATGGCCGCTTCTGCGGTGTTTCTCCAAGCCTCTTACTTCCGCATCTGCGCTTCTCCTTTCGCAGGTGCGGTCTCGCATTTGCGGCAAAATGACCGCATCTGCGGTCCCAGCCTAGACGCCTATTTCCGCTTCTGCGGCATGAAGGCCGCTTCTGTGACTCCGCACCTGCGGCCCAAGTCTCGCAGGTGTGGTTATACCAGCAATCAGCAACTTCAGCTATCTCCAAAATTCCATATTCGATCCGTTAACCACCTGGAATCCACCCGAGGCCCCGGGGACCCCAACCAATCATACCAACCAGTCCCAAAATATATTACAGACTTGCTCGAGGCCTCAAATCATATCAAACAACGCTAAAACCACGAATCGACCTCCAATCCAAGCTTTATGAACTTTAGAATTTCAAACTTCTACTTTTGATGTTTAAACCTATCAACTCACGTCCGATTGACTTCGAATTTTCACACAAGTCATATTCTATTCGACATTACAGACCTACTCTAACTTTCGGAATCGGATTCCGACCCCGATATCAAAAAGTCCACTTCCGGTCAAACTTCCCAAAAGCCTTCAAATTTCTATCCTTAGCCAAATGGCTCCAAAATGCTCCACGGACATCCGAATTCACTTCCGATCGCGCTCCCAACTCCAGAATCACCATATGAGCTACTCCCAGACTCGGAATCCCAAACGGACATCGATAACACTGAAATGAACTTCAACCCAAACTTATGAAATTTCTTCCAAAATGCTAACTTCCACAATAGGCGCCAAAATGCTCCCGGGTCATCCAAAACCCGATCCGGGCATACGCCCAAGTCCGAAATCATCATACGAACCTGCTGGAGCCTTCGAATCCCAATTCCGTGGTCGTTTACTCAAAAATCCAATCCTAGTTGATTCTTCCAACTTAAAGCTTCCGAAATGAAAATCCTCCTTCCGAATCAACCCCGAACTTCCCGAAATTCAATTCCAACCATGCGTACAAGTCATAATGCCTGAAATGGAGCTGCTCATGGCCTCAAACTGCTAAACGGCGTGCTAGGGCTCAAAACGACCGGCCGGGTCGTTACATTCTCTCCCGCTTAAACATACGTTCGTCCTCGAACGTCCTAGGAACTGTGTTGGGGTTGTCTGAAATCGCTATTTAACGCCTCGAGTACCTACCTGTGCTACCACAACTCAGCTGGGCGCCCTAGCTCGATCAATCTGAAGATGTCCTTTTTTACTTAAGCAAATAAGCCTTAGAGCCCAATTCCATCATCCGGAATTCTCTGCCAGGCCTGTGCCAACATACGCTCACCGTATCAATAACTACACACAGCACCAAAACATGGCTGCAGATATTAGCTAAATTCACACTGATGTTCTAAACGTCAATACCACACAAGAGGGGGGGTGATTTGTGCGGTACTCAATTTTTCGCTTAAACTGCTTCTGGAAGGACCTGGTTCTTCTAGGTGTACTTATTACTACTGTTTGCGGAATTAAAAGTACATAAAATAAAGAACACAGAGATTTTTACGTGGAAAACACCTGGCTCAAAAGGTGAAAAAACCACGACCTACTACTCAGTAGGATTTTTCCAAACTTCCACTAAAATCACTGAGCCAAAACTGCATTTACAAAACTCTTTGTAAACCTAAGGATTAACTCTAATCCCGTTGTGGCAACCAGCCTCTAACTGCTGCGACAACTTCAAGTTAACTCTAACTTGAATACTCAAATTACCTATTACAATTGCTTTTAGATAAAGCTGAAAGGTACAATATAAAATACCTACTACAATTGAACTAGAAATAAAGAAAGACACATAAAACTCTTTATGGAGCTGGTTCTTCAATCTGGTTCTTGTAGTTTCAGGTTTGCACACTTGAATCACACACGAATTGCTTGCAAAAAGCCTTGCTATTTTGCTCCCAATTCACGTTTAACTTCTGCGTTTTTGTGCAACACTTTAATGTGAGAACATCCTGCAATTTATAGAGTTAGTAGATAAAGAAATAACTAGAGTTCTGATGCAACTCTTCCTTGGTGGAAGAGTTCTAGTTGATTTCAACTTCTAACTCCTTCCCTATCTTGAATTGTGTTCTCTTTGATTAAGGAGTCATTTGAAAGACCTACTTTCTTCCCCCTTAGTAGCAGACTTAAATGAATCTTCAGATTTCTAGGATTCTTCTTCCCTACCTGCTTTCAATTGCTTGTTTATTTGCTTGGTGATGAAGGATTTTCAAAGGTGTTTGACATATCTAGGCTAGGGTATGAAAAGAAGAGAATTAGATTATGTTTGGAAGATGAAAGAAGAATGAGAGTTTTTGACGGCTTGAGAGAGATGAAGTAAGGAATACACCAAAGTTGATCAATATACAGAGGAATAATTAATGGGGTAACTACAACTTTTCAGACTCTTAGAAGTTTTAATCAAACTGAGATTCAGCTTTGAAGAGACATTGGAGTGTATCCCTAGAATATAGATACTTCCATTCGGTTGGCACTCTTTTGAATAGGACTGGTTCACTTGTAACGGATAAGTCCAAAAGGAGTTTGGTATTTGGTAGGACTCTGCTCATGATCCAAATATAGTTATTTCAAATTATGCAGAGTGCAGAAAACATACCGTGTTATCTTGATGAACCAGGTTCTTCATTGATAATTCTCTTGTGTGAGTCTAAATTTACCAAAATAGAGAAAATATCATTAGAGATTAATGAGTCATTTTAACACATGGCATAAGAGTATACTATGGAAAGTATGAGACTGAGCAAGATTTAATCTACTTATACAAAATTTACAGCCTTTCTAACCAATTTTTGTTTTTCAATCCTTTTTTTTTTTCGTTTAACCTTGAACTGGTCCTTTTAGGTGATCTTAATCATCCCTAATTCCAACCTGTTCCTCTCAAAGTGATCTCTACTTAAGGCTTTTGTGAAGATGTCAGCAATTTGCTTGTTAGTAGCACAAAACTCCACAGTGATCAAGCTTTTCTCATAGTTGTCCCT
>NW_017670444.1:171061-203631 GCF_001879085.1 Nicotiana attenuata
AGCTCTTTCCTTTTTCCATTCAATTTCCCATTGAGGGCAGTTTTTGATGTGGTGATCAGTCTTCCCACACTTGTAACACCCCTCATTGGTTTGTTTTTCAAGAACCCTTGGTTTGTTGTAGCTTCCACTTCTTGAAGGACCATTCTCTCTCATTAGGTACTTCTTGAAATCCTTTGTGATCATGGTCATTTCATCCTCCTCTAGATCAGCACCTTCAGTGATTCTGAATGCCATGCTCCTTTCCTTCTTGGGTGCATCCATCTTCATGGTTTGCCTTCTAAGTTCATAGGCAGTGAGATTTCCAATTAGCTCATCCAATTTAAGAGTGGAAATGTTCTTTGATTCCTGAATAGCTATGATTTTGCTTTCCCAAGAGATTGGCAGTACCCTTGTCAAAATCTTCTCAACTTTGTCTTCTTCAAGAATAACCCTTCCAAGAGATTTAAGTTCATTTGTTAGTGTTGTAAACCTTGTGTACATCTCCTGGATGGTTTCTCCTTCCATCATGGTGAAATTCTCATATTGAGAATATAGCAGTGTACCTCTTGATCTCTTTACTTGAGGAGTTCCTTCATGAGCCACTTGCAAAGTTTCCGAGATTTCCTTAGCAGTGGTACAGCTTTGAATTCTACTGTACTCGTCTGGACCAAGTCCACACACAAGCCATTTCTTGGCCTTTGCATTCTTTTCCCACTTTCTTAAATCGTTAGTAGTGCAGTCAGCTTTAGTTTTTGGCACGTCCACTCCTTCAGCATTCTTCTTTGTAGTTGCTAAGGGACCATCAGTGACTATGTCCCAGAGTTCATAATCTTCTCCAATGATGTGATCCCTCATCCTGTTTTTCCACCAAGAGTAGTAGTGGCCATTAAAGAGTGGAGGCCTATCAGTGGATTGCCCTTCCCAGTTCCCAGGTGGTGCACTCATGTTGA
The DNA here is from genome assembly GCF_001879085.1 of Nicotiana attenuata. Classification (NCBI taxonomy): domain Eukaryota; kingdom Viridiplantae; phylum Streptophyta; class Magnoliopsida; order Solanales; family Solanaceae; genus Nicotiana; species Nicotiana attenuata. Next base: position 171,991 of record NW_017670444.1, read on the forward strand.
TCTTTTCCTAAGGTGTTAGCCTCTTCAAGGATAACCTGCTCTGATACCAATTGATGTTCTAAACGTCAATACCACACAAGAGGGGGGTGATTTGTGTGGTACTCAATTTTTCGCTTAAACTGCTTCTGGAAGGACCTGGTTCTTCTAGGTGTACTTATTACTACTGTTTGCGGAATTAAAAGTACATAAAATAAAGAACACAGAGATTTTTACGTGGAAAACACCTGGCTCAAAAGGTGAAAAAACCACGACCTACTACTCAGTAGGATTTTCCCAAACTTCCACTAAAATCACTGAGCCAAAACTGCATTTAAAAAACTCTTTGTAAACCTAAGGATTAACTCTAATCCCGTTGTGGCAACCAGCCTCTAACTGCTGCGACAACTTCAAGTTAACTCTAACTTGAATACTCAAACTACCTATTACAATTGCTTCTAGATAAAGCTGAAAGGTACAATATAAAATACCTACTACAATTGAACTAGAAATAAAGAAAGACACATAAAACTCTTTATGGAGCTGGTTCTTCAATCTGGTTCTTGTAGTTTCAGGTTTGCACACTTGAATCACACACGAATTGCTTGCAAAAAGCCTTGCTATTTTGCTCCCAATTCACGTTTAACTTCTGCGTTTTTGTGCAACACTTTAATGTGAGAACATCCTGCAATTTATAGAGTTAGTAGATAAAGAAATAACTAGAGTTCTGATGCAACTCTTCCTTGGTGGAAGAGTTCTAGTTGATTTCAACTTCTAACTCCTTCCCTATCTTGAATTGTGTTCTCTTTGATTAAGGAGTCCTTCTCCTTATCAATTATGCAACCTTTTCGATCAGGAGATATTAAATACACCAATTTAAGCTTATCTCCTTCACGTGCATCCCACATGCTTGAATCTGCCCGTTTTTGTGAACCTGAGGGATGGACCACTGGATGGACCTGGTTCATGTCTGAGTTCCTTTGTCAGTCTTCAAAACTAACCTTTACTTGGGCCAACACACACCTTGCACCACTTTACTCACAGGACCACAATAGCATTCTCTGATCGAATAAATTGAAATTCCACGAATCTGATGCTCCCATTGCACCTCATGACCTACATAGGTCTTGCTCTAACTCTTACAATAACGCCAAGACGGAAGAGGTGTGTAGAAATTCATAACCAACTGTCGAACCAACAATTCATCAGACCTATACTCCTGACAAGAACCATCACCTCATTCTGAACCAAATAATGGTATTTGCTCCTTAATATACTTCATGTAATCAGGTTGCACTGATCCTAAATCCAATGATCTCGTCTCACCCAGTACGAACCGTTTAGGCAATAAGCCACCCCGGACATGCTCAAAAGTCTCATATGATGTCACAATGTGCCAATAGGCTATGAACTCGAACGTGACAAAAGGAAAACGAACTCTGGAAAGGAAATCCAATTCCCCGCTCGCGAATCATACATGCGACGCGGTCAACATATTTGAACAAACACCCCGCTCGCGAATCATGCATGCGACGCGGGCACACAGCTAATATAAGTTCCTCTCAGGAAAAGAGGAAACAAAACACATAAAAACAGATACGGGGAACTGTACTTAACATCACATTGTTGCGGTGTGCAACCCGATCCAGATATCATACCCATGGAGGCGTGCCACGCGATCCACACATAAATTTCACATAAGGAAATATACATCGAGCTAAATTGCTCATTACAACCAAATGCCGAATATCGATCACAAGCACGCTAAGTGCATAATACCATCCCTGGGAGACATATAGTGCCATAGGTTACAAAACTGAATTACAACTGAGGTGCGACATACGATCCGAATCTCGAGAGCCCTCCTGCTCACATAACATCATCTCTATGCGGAACCTCAACACATATGCTATTCCCCAAGCCGTCTCACAACTCACACGGTGCAATGTATCATTACATGAAATATCTGACGACGATATAGCACCCTGACTACTCCTCCCTAAGGAGCGCATTACTGAAATGAACACATCTGGCCTGATATAGAGCCCCATATTCACATTTGAATCCATCCACATACCTCTAGCTGATCCTAATCGCACCAAACTAGACTAATAACATTTCAAAGGTCCATAACAGCTCCCCTTTCTCTCATAACACATAAGAACAACCATCATAACCGGAGTAATCATCCACTGTCCACAACCCAATAAACCGAGTGCCCTCCAGACATAAATTCTCAAATTAACGATACCACCACAATCTTCATACTTGGTTTCATTCTCCAATCAATCAGTGACTACATGCCACACTTATACAATCTTCCCGTTGAACACGCCCCCACGACCTTTCGTAACAGATAACAAGTCTGTATATCTATACCACCGGCCGCACTAACACTGAAAGGCGATCAAGAATCTATAACCAGGACGCAAAGCCTCTTTCGCAAACGCCGATCTCAGGTGACGCTGAAGACAATACCCACTTACTTTAAATATCGAAACTACTTTCCTGCTCATCCGAGCTTGTGACATTCTCGTCAACACCGAACTGTAACCTTGATCCTCACTTCAAATTCCATACCACTCACTGCACCCAACATGCCAATATACGATAGAACACGATTTTCATCATAACTCCGGAACCACTAGTAGTTTAACACTTCATCGTATAAAAAATTATCACTTAACTCGCTTCAGGAGAACCACTACGACACACAGGTGAATTCTCATAACCGTAGAATACGCCAAATCTCTAAGTAGAGGTCTTAAGGTTGACAAAAACGCCCTCGGGCCCACGTGCCCGGATTCCAAAAAATTTCGAAGAATAAGTTTACCCATATCCTCACAAACTCAAATATATAATTTACTCTCAATTTCATATCCAAAATCATGGTCGAAATCCAAGAATATCAATTTTCTAGGTTTTCCCTCAAACCCCAAGTTTCTACCAATTTTCATGCTCAATTCCGAATCAAAACCATGTATTTAGCGTCTAATGAGTGGGAACAACTTACCTTGACATAGATGGAGAAAATCTCTCTTCCAAAAGCTCCAAAATCTCCCAGCCCGAAGTGAAAATGGGAGGAAATGAGCCTAAACTCGATTTTTAAAGATAGCTCATGCCTCTAGTCCTTTCGCACCTGCGGTCTAGTGACCGCTTCTGCGGTCCCGCAGGTGCGGACCAATGGCCGCTTCTGCGGTGTTTCCCCAAGCCTCTTACTTCCGCATCTGCGCTTCTCCTTTCGCAGGTACGGTCTCACATCTGCGGCAAAATGATTGCATCTGCGGTCCCAGCCTAGACGCCCATTTTCGCTTCTGCGGCATGAAGGTCGCTTCTGCGGCTCCGCACCTGCGGCCCAAGTCTCGCAGGTGTGGTTATACCAGCAATCAGCAACTTCAGCTATCTCCAAAATTCCATATTCGATCCGTTAACCACCCGGAATCCACCCGAGGCCCCCGGGACCCCAACCAATCATACCAACCAGTCCCAAAACATATTACGGACTTGCTCGAGGCCTCAAATCATATCAAACAACGCTAAAACCACGAATCGACCTCCAATCCAAGCTTTATGAACTTTAGAATTTCAAACTTCTACTTTCGATGTTTAAACCTATCAACTCACGTCCGATTGACTTCGAATTTTGCACACAAGTCATATTCGACATTACAGACCTACTCCAACTTTCGGAATCGGATTCCGACCCCGATATCAAAAAGTCCACTTCCGGTCAAACTTCTCAAAAACCTTCAAATTTCTATCCTTAGCCAAATGGCTCCAAAATGCTCCACGGACATCCGAATTCACTTCCGATCGCGCTCCCAACTCCAGAATCACCATACACAGCTACTCCCAGATTCGGAATCCCAAATGGACATCGATAAAACTGAAATGCACTACAACCCAAACTTATGAAATTTCTTCCAAAATGCTAACTTCCACAATAGGCGCCAAAACGCTCCCGGGTCATCCAAAACCTGAGCCGGGCATACGCCCAAGTCCGAAATCATCATACAAACCTGCTGGAGCCTTCGAAACCCAATTCCGAGGTCGTTTACTCAAAAATTCAATTCTAGTTGATTCTTCCAACTTAAAGCTTCCGAAATGAAAATCCACCTTCCCAATCAACCCCGAACTTCCCAAAATTCAATTCCGACCACGCGTACAAGTCGTAATATCTGAAATGGAGCTGCTCATGGCCTCAAATTGCTGAACAGCGCGCTAGGGCTCAAGACGACCGGTCGGGTCATTACAGAACCATAGATGCATCTATTCTACTACCGAGGCGTTCGGCCCGCTCCACAAGAAGAGAAGATACTTTATAAACAACCGATTCAAAAATTATTAAGAGGCTAATATACAAAGAAGCACCAATTCTTATTAATGGTCAAGTAACCCGTCAAAACTCAAGTAAATGAAATTCGATCTTTTACAATTCCTTTATCAAGTTCCAATATGATTTAAGCAATTATATTAACAAGTAGGGTGGAAACATCGCATGTATAACATAATTTGGGTCCTAAACTACCCGAACATAAGCATAATTAGTAGCTACGCACGTACTCTCGTTACCTCGTGCGTAAGTAGCCCCCACAAATAGAAGCACATATCATTTCAATTTACCAATGGGGCTAATTCCCTCTTACAAGGTTAGAAAAGAGACTTACCTTGTCTCAAAGCTCACTTTCTGGTCCACAACTATGCTTTTAAATCCTCAACTCAGTGCCAAACGACTCGAAACTAATCAAATGTTGTATAAAATAATAAATACATGTTGAAAAGTTCATATTCTAACTATTAGAGTGATTACCCAACCCCAATTGAAGAATTCCTAAAATTCACCCCCAGGACCACATGCCCGGATTCCGGAAATTTTCGAAAAAAGTTGTTACCCATAACCTCACGAACTCAAATATATACTTTTTACTAAATTCCATAACCATTTTTGTGGTTAAATCCCATTTTTATCAAAACCTAAGTTTTTTATCTAAACCCATAATTTCACAAATTTACATGTTAAAATCTACCGATAATCTATGTATTAAACTCACATTGGGTAGGAATTACTTAACTTCAATAGCTAGGTTGAAATTCCCCTCTTTGAAGCTCCAAAATTGCCCAAAGCGCAATAAATGAACTCAAAATAGCCTAAGTCCCGTTTTTTAAAATGTTTCTGCCCAGGGGTCCTTATATGCAATCACGGCCAAGCACACGCGATCGCGAAGGCAAAATCCTGAGGAGCCCAGAAAAGGCTCTACGTGAACGCGGGACCAGGCACGCGAACTCAAAGGGAAACGGGGTGGCCCAGGCCCAAGATGATATACGAACGCGGCCCACCCACCGCGAACGCGAAGGCCAAAGGGGCCAGGCCTCCGCGAACGCGGCCCTTCCTAGGCGAACGCGAAGGGAAAAAAGCCCCCCCCCCCCAGCCCCAATCCCCCAAATCGTTCTACGCGAACGCGAGGGTCCTTCGGCGTTCACGTAGGAGGAAACCAGAACTGGAAATCTAGTTTTTCCAACTTTGCTCCGGGTGGTCTGAAACACACCCGAGCCACTCGGGACCCCGTCCAAATGCATCAACAAGTCCGTAAACATAATACGGACCTGCTCAAACTCTCGAAACACGTAATATAACAATGAAACCAAGAATCACACCCCAAAATCAAATTGAATCAAGTTATGAACTTCAAGTTTCCAAATCGCTCCGGACGCACCAAATCATACTTAGACTACTCAGAATGACACCAAATTTTGCGTGCAAGTCTTAAATCACCATACGGAACTATTTTCAGCCTCAAAATCCCAACCAAACCTCGATAACACCAAAACCTACTCCAAACCAAATTTAAAGAACTTTAAAACCTTTAATGAGCCAACTTTCACTATTAAGCGCTGAAACGCTCCCGGGTCATCCAAAATTCATCCCAACATACGCCCAAGTCCGAAATCATCATACGAACCTATTGGAACCGTCAAATCCCAATTCCGAGGTCATTTTCTCAAAACGTTGACCAAAGTCAAACTTAGCCCTTTTGCCAGCCTTAAGGAACCAAGTGTTCCGATTTCAATCCGAATCCTTCCAAATCCCGAACTAACCATCCCCGCAAGTCATAAAATAGTAAAAGCGCATATGGGGAGTCTTATTTAGGGGAACGGGGGGTCTTATTTAGGGGAACAGGATTCTAGAAAGCAAAACGACCGGTTGGGTCATTACAGAAATCTCAAATCGCTCGAAGAGTCTTTTAGAGTTGAGTACTTTTTATACATAGTAGACAAGACTATTTTTTTTCACTTCAAAGTAGATATGAACAATTCGAAGCATATGAAGATATTTTTGGTTTTCTATTTAGCGGTAAAAAAAACTGAGATCACTAGATGATAAACTTTGAAAAAAATATTGCCTTAATCTTAAATATTCCTTAAAGCATAATAATCAATATAATATTGATGGTTTAGATTTATTTTCTGAATTAAAAGTATTAAGAAAAATTGTACAAGTAGAAAATAACAATTTAATTGATATACTCAATCAAATAAAAAGATTTGATTCTTTTTCAAATACCTATATTGCTTATAGAATAATGTTAATAACTCATATTACCATTGTTTCAGTGAAAAATAAATTTTTTAAAACTAAAATTGTAAAACCTTATTTAAGATAAAAAATATCTCAAGAGAGGTTAAATGAATTTGCTACATTGTCAATTGTGAAACACTTTTAAGAGAAGTTAGATTGTAAGAAATGTATTAATAACTTTGCATCTGAAAAAACTAAAATAAAGACTTCAATTAAAAAATAATACTTAGATTTTTTTTTTTTAAATATGGTCCCTCATAAAGTTTGGCTTTAGGCCACAATTTTTGTCCGGCTGCCCGAACATATTATAATTTTCAATCCTTAGTACAAAAAAATAAAATTCCTTCCGTGCCAGAAAGAGCTTGCTGACATAGGTTTCGGTAACTATGTCTGTTCAATAGGTTTTGACTTTTGATCCAGAAGAAAAAAATTATATACTTTGGTTGACACTTGCTATTCCAGATATGTACATAAAAAATTTGGTTTTCACTTTAGGTATAGACAAGTTATGGAGAGAGATTGAAAGCATTGCCCTTTTTTATTCGCTATGTAAAAGAGCGAATAAAATTCTGGAGATGTTATCAATTTGTGGTCATAATATGCTAGAAGTTTATACGCAGAAGCTTTATAATCCAGCATATTATATTGGAACTCTGTGCGTGCTGGAGTTCCAACATAATATGCTGGAAGTTTATGCGCAGGAAATTCATAATCTAATATATTATTCTGAAACTTTTCGTGTTTCAGCAAAATAATAGCTATTTTCTAATAATTTTGCAGATGTTGGTTATTTTTCAATTACCCGTCCAAAAATAGCTAGCATGTGCTATTTTTATAATTTTCTTGCTAGCTGATGTACTCTTTTGAAGTTTAATTTACCAGACAAAAGATTCGGCTTGGGCCTCAATGGACTAAGCTAAATGGATCGAAAAGCAAGTAGTGGGCCTATGTACAACTTAACACCTCTTCTCCAAGTTGCAAAACATAGGCGGGGCAAATGCACAGATAGTCATTCTCAGAGATGCTATTTAGAGATTAGCCAATATTTATTTTATCCAGAAATTTTAAACTAAAAATTTTAACTCCAGGACAATTCAGGACATTTTTGTCTTAAAAAATTGAACTGAAAAACTGAAATTTAGGACGCACAACTAAGTTCTAAATTGTAGCCTTTTAAAGTGGCTATCTTCTGTCATTTCTACAACATAGACGGAGCTACGAAATGAAGTCTATGGGTTTGAGATTCTAGTTCATTTAAGTTATTGAATTCTAAGTTAGTAATTAGTAGATATTTAATAAATTTTTTGGACATAGTGGACCCAAGTTACTGGGTTTGGCCAAACTAGTAAACTAGAAGCTAGCTCGGGCCAAACCCCTGGTTGGAAAGTGGATGTCAACGCCCAAGTTGCCCAGAATGGAATGGTGAACAACTCTGGACTACACCATATACTTATTACTTGTAAGTTTTATGTTAAAGATTTTAGCTGTAATTTATACAGGATCATTGTGTATCTCCCATTTCATAGAATATTTTATTGGTGTAGCTAGCAAATTTCACAACTGGTTTGTTGAAATTACACATTCAAAATTAGTCTCCTACTTCTTTGAGATGTGGTTATGTTCTTTGATTCATTTTCTTTTTATCATCAACCATCTTCCCCAAGAAATATTTTTCAAACATATTTTGGTTAGTTGGAAGGTTACAAAGAAAAGGGGTTGAATTGTTGTGCATAACTTAATAGATAGTCTTCCTAGTTAAGTATTTACTATCTGCAGCATGGCTTGAGATATCCTCATTAAATTTGTTGTTCACCAATCACCACTATCATAATATGGCTCACCATTAGAACAAAGAACCGGGATTACAATGTAAGAATTGTAATAGTGAGATTAATATATTATTTCTAGATACTTTAATAGTGGTGTTTTGTTTGGTTCATTGTTAAAAAATGAGATATGCTACGCTTAATCCAAATATGTTTGGTTGGAAAGTGTATAAACGTGAATTAACTTAGGGATTTTTACATTCCCATACATTATTTGGAATCTTATTACCCTCCCTGCTCAAGTTTCAATTTAATTACATGGTCATATATAATTTACCAATTATATATAAATAAGTTTTAAATGAGTATCCCTTTATATTAGGAATTGAATAAGGAATATCAGTTATTTCCTTATTCCTTTATACTTGTCCACTCTCTCTCTCTCTCTTCGCGTCTCTCTCTGCTTTTTCCAGTTTACCCATCGTCTAGCTTTCTTTCCAGTAATGTGATCTTAATAAAAGAATATGATTTCTGGCAGTGGAACTTTCACACTTAATTGATTATTGTAAAATTTAGAGTTCACAGAACAAAGATTGCAACTCAAAAGTGCGGATTACAAACATTGAAAAGAATTACTAAATTCAAGACGAAAATATTGTAGTAATTCATCAATGGATTTCTTGTTGTATCTATTGACAGCCATTAAAAAGGTTTGAAGCATTGAAATTGAATTTGGATTTTCAAAAATCATCATTTATTTGGATTGAGCGTTGTTGCAAAAATTTGGGAATATTGTTTGGAGTTTATATCTCAGTTTTGAGGGCGTTTTGGTGAAGATTAGACTTGATTTTGGCTGAATTTCAAATTGAAACTCGAAGAAGAAGACATGACATATAATATACTTATGAAATTGTAGTAAAGTTGTAGTAAAATTATAGGTAAATTATATTCTATTGCAGTTTTATATATATATATATATATATATATATATATATATATATTGTATGAAAGTTGAAAATAGTCGTATTATGTATGAATCGTTGTATAAAATTTGTATTAAAGTTATCAATACTATCTTTTTACATAAAGTTGTGTGACGACCCAAAAGGGTCATCACCTGTTTTCCTATTCATTCCGTGCTTCCGAGGCCTTGAAAACCTCATTTTTGGTCGCCTCGATTTGCGTGCGCAGTTCGGGCGCATAGCCGGAAAGCCTAAATGTGAAATTCTGTAAAAAAAATGCTAAAATATGGTATTAAAATGAATAAGTTTGACTTTGGTCAATATTTTGGGCAAACGGACCCGGACCCGTGATTTGACGGTCCCGGAGGGTGCGTAGGAAAATATGGGACTTGGGCGTACGTACGGAATCGAATTCTGAGGTCCCAAGCCCGAGGAATGAATTTTTGTGTGAAATTGTTTTCTGGAAATTATTAAGGAAAATTGAAATGAAAATTGATTAGAACGTGTTGGTATCGGGCCCGTATTTTGGTTCCGCCGCCCGGTCAGGTCTAAATTTGAAAGTTTATGAAGTTTGAAGAAAAAACTATTGATTTTGAGGTTTGATTCATTATTTTTTATGTTATTTTGGCGATTTGATCGCACGATTAAGTTCGTAGGATGTCGTTGAGTTAGTGTATGTGTTTGGTTAGGAGCACCGAGGGCTCGGGAGTATTTCGGAGGTGTTTCCGGGGTGGTTTTGGACTTACCATAACTCGCGATCGCGTAAGCTTATAGTCCTCACTCATCGCGTTCGCATAAGGCCTCACGCGTTCGCGTAGGCCAAATCTTGGACCCCCCAATATTTTCCTCTTCGCGTTCGCACTTGTCCTCTCGCGAACGCGATGGCTTGTCAGCTCCTACCCTTCGCGAACGCGACCAACCTGTCGCAAACGCGAAGGGCAATTTTGCCCAGTTATATTTTTAAGTTTCAAAACAGTGTGGTCGCGAAATTTTCATAAAAACATCCGAGTTTCTTCTTCTCCTAGGTCCTTAGGCATCCATTGAAGCTTCCTTTCATCAAGACCTCTTGGGTTAGTAAATTCCAGATCGTTTTCTTCATTTTCCATCATTATTTATTGAATTCCTAAGCTTAAATCATGTAATTTAGGGTAGAAATTGGGGAAAATGGGTAGAACTAGGGCTTTTTGCTTTTTCTTGATTTAGACCTCGTTTTGGGGTCGAATTTGAGAATAAATTATATATTCGGGCTCGTGGGTGAATGGGGGATTTGATTTTGGTCCGAACCTCGTGTTTTGACGAAGCGGGCCCGGGGGCAATTTTGGGATTTTTGGGAAGAAAGCTTGGAAACCTATAATTAGACATTGGGTTTGATTTGTTTAGCATATATTGATATTATGAAGTCATTATTGTATAGATTTGATTGAGTTGGAGCCCAATTCGAGAGGGAAAGCGGTTGTTGTGGATTGATTTGGCCGTGAAAGTCGAGGTAAGTGTTTGGTTTAACCCTAGCTTGAGGGAATAGGAGTTGAGTCTTGTTTGCTACTTGCTAATTGATCGAGTACGATGTATAGGTATGGTGACGAGTTTCTATACATTGGTGTCTAGCATGACTGTGAGTCCTTATGTTGCGGATATTTTTGTTTTGGTTATAACTTCCATGTGTTATTGATGACTTCTATATGTTGTTAAGGGTATGAGAAAGGAGATTGTGATATTTAATTTCGTGGAGCGTTGGCTCGAGTTGGAATATAAATTGTGAGTTATATGAGATAAGTAAATCTTTGGAGCATTGGCTCAAGTGATAAATGTAAATTTCGAGATGAAAGTGAAAGAAGAGAATGAGTTACTGAGTTGCTCCCTTGCCGGGATTTATTGTTTAACTGTGTTCCCTTGCCGGGACTTCTATTATGAACTATTAATTCCTTTACCCCTTTGTCTGTGATTGTTGATTGGGTGAGGAAGAGTGTTAAAGAACGAAGGGTGATGCCGTGCATTGAATGATATTTGTGGATCGGGTTGCGCGCCGCAACAATGTTAAATGATATGGATCGGGTTTCACGCTGCAACAATGTTAAATGTTATGGATCGGGTTGCGCGCCGCAACAATGATATTTATGGATCGGTTGCACGCCGCAACAGTGTTGTTATATATTGGGATCGGGTTGCGCGCCGCAACAATTATTGATACAAGTGTGTTTATTTGGGTATTTGTTTCTTGTCCGCTGTAAATTCCAAGCTGCCCTTAGATTGTTATTTTGGATTTACTATTTATATTGTTATCTCCCCACAGCATGCTCCCCCTCCCATATTGTTTACTTGTCTTGTATTTTCGATTCCGCTGTATATATATAATTGTACAGGTTTATGTGGTAGTCCAGTCTAGCCTCGTCACTACTTCGCCGGGGTTAGGCTAGACACTTACTAGCACATGGGGTCGGTTGTGCTGATGCTACACTCTGTGCTATTTGCACAGGTCCAGGTTTCGAGCAGCAGCAACAACAACATTAGTACGGGAGCAGGCCTTCAGTCCAGCGAGACCCGAGGTAGCCTTGCAGGCGTTCGCAGGCCCGGCGTCTCCCTTATTCTCTCTTTTTAGTTTGTTGCCTCCTTGTATTCGAGACAAACAGCTTATGTGTTCTTTCAGACATTTGTATTTAGTATTTCTTAGCAGTTCGTGAGTATTGTGACACCAGTCTTGGGTAGAGGCTTATATTGACTATTCCGTGTTTTTATTCAGTTTCTATAATTAAGACTTCCGCTATTATTTAATTTTGTTTTTTTATATTGTTGCCATAAATTGTTAAAAAGGGGAAATTATATTTTTTTTTAAGCGAAAAGTAATTAAGTTTGGCTTGTCTAGCTTCTACGAGTAGGAGCCATCACGACTCCCGAGGGTGGGAAATCCGAGTCGTGACAAGTTGGTATCAGAGCACTAGGTTACATAGGTCTTACAACTCACGGACAAGCTTAGTAGAGTCTGAGGGATCGGTACGGAGACGTCTGTATTTATCCCCAGAGGCTACCGAGTTAGGAAAAGTTTCACATTTGTTCTTTCTTGTCTTGCGGCTTGGTTTCTCAATGCTAATTGAAATTCTACTATGTTCTTTCGCATATGGCGAGAACACGCCCTTCCTCATCTACCGATCAGCAGTCCGAGCCCTAGGCAGCTCCCGCTAGGGGCAGGGGACGAGGCCGTGCTAGAGGCCGAGGTAGGGGCAGAGCTCAGCCCCGAGCAGCAACACCAGCGGCGGAGCCTCAGGTTGACTTTGAGGAGGAGGTTCCGGCCCCAGCCGCAGCAGTTTCGGTGGGCCCAGCTCAGGTCCCAGAGGGGTTTATTGCTACCCCAGTTCTTCAGGACGCTCTAGTCCGATTGGTAGGCCTCATGGAGAGTGTCACCCGAGCAGGATTGCTTCCTGTAGCACCAGCCACCTCTCAGGCTGGAGGAGGAGCCTAGACTCCTGCTACACGTACTCCGGAGCAGATAGCTCCCCAGGGTCAGGTTCCAGTGGTTCAGCCAGCTATGGCAGTTCAGTCGGGGGTAGTTACTCAGACCGGCGACGGAGCGGCTATGTCCGCAGATGCTTTGTGGAGGCTGGATAGGTTCACCAAGCTCTTCACTACTACATTCAGCGGTGCTTCTTCTGTGGACCCCCAGGATTTCTTATATAGCTGCGACGAGGTTCTTCGGAACATGGGCATTGTTGAGTTCAATGGAGTTGATTTTGCTGCATTTCGCCTATCTGGATCCGCCAAGACTTGGTAGAGGGATTTCTGTTTAGCTAGACCAGCAGGGTCGCCGTCTTTGACTTGGGATCAATTTTCAGAGTTGTTTCTGGAGAAGTTTCTCCCCATTACTTAGAGGGATGCTTATCGGAGGCAGTTTGAGCGCCTCCAGCAGGGTTCTATGAAGGTCACTCAGTATGAGACCAGGTTCATTGATCTAGCTCGCCATGCTCTTGTCATACTTCCCACTGAGAGAGAGAGGGTGAGGAGATTTATTGATGGTTTGATTCAGCCGATTCGTCTCCAGATGGCTAGGGAGACTGGTAGTGAGATCAACTTTCAGGAGGTGGCCAATGTGGCCTGCAGAGTTGAGATGGTTCTGTCACAGGGAGGTTGTCACGGGGGAGACAAGAGAGCCCGTCATTCCGGCAGATTCAGTGGTACCTCGTCTGGAAGTAGAGATTCATATGGTAGAGGCCATCCTCCTAGGTCCTTTCAGTCAGCTCTCCAGGTTTCTCACGGTACATCAGGTGGCCGTGGTTCTCAGGCACACTATTCTGATCAGCAGTCATTTAGTGCACCGCTAGCTCCTATCAGCGCACCGCCACTTTAGATTTTCCGTGGAGGTCATTCAGGTCGCCAGGGCCAGCCACAGTTTCCTCAGCCACAGCGTTTGGAGAGATGTTATGAGTGTGGTGAGTATGGTCACATCAGGAGGGCTTGCCCGAGATTGAGGGGTACTCAGTCGCAACAGCAGGGTCCCCGTCCTATGATTCAGGCACCAGATGCTCCGCAGCCAGCTAGAGGTGGGGGTAGAGGTGCCAGAGGTAGAGGTAGAGGTCATAGAGGTGGAGCTCAGACCGCCAGGGGTGGAGGTCAGCTAGCAGCAGATCAACCTAGGGATACGGTTCAGGGTGGTGGGGCCCAGCCCCATTGTTATGCTCTTCAGGCCAGGCCCGAGGCTGAGGCTTTAGATGCAGTCATCACAGGTACGGTTCTGGTTTGTGATCGAGATGCTTCAGTACTATTTGACCCAGGGTACGTATTCATATGTTTCATCTTATTTCGCACCATGCTTGGTCATGCCTAGTGATGCTTTGGGTATTCCTGTATATGTGTCTACACCAGTGGGTGACTCTATCGTGGTCAACCGAGTCCATCGTTCGTGTGTTGTAGTGATTGGGGGCCTTGAGACCCGTGTAGACTTGTTGCTCTTAGAGATGGTTGACTTCGATATCATATTGGGTATGGATTGGCTATCACCCTATCACGCTATCTTGGACTGCCATGCCAAGACTGTGACCTTAGCGTTGCCAGGTATGCCTCGTTTAGAGTGGAGAGGCACTCCAGGTTATTCTACCCGCAGCGTCATTTCGTACGTGAAGGCTCGACGTATGGTCGAGAAGGGGTGTCTGGCCTATTTGGCCTATGTCCGTGATTCCAGTGCTGAGGTTCCTCCTATAGATTCTGTGCCTATTGTCCGGGAGTTTCCAGATGTTTTCCCTTCAGACCTGCCGGGCATGCCACCCGACAGGGACATTGATTTCAGTATTGATATGGCTCCGGGCACCCAGCCTATTTCTATCCCGCCATATCATATGGCCCTGCCGGAGCTGAAGGAGTTAAAGGACCAGTTGCAGGATTTGCTAGAGAAGGGTTTCATTAGACCCAGTGTTTCGCCTTGGGGCGCGCCAGTGTTATTTGTCAAAAAGAAGGACGGGTCGATAAGGATGTGCATAGATTACCGGCAATTGAACAAGGTAACGATTAAGAATAAGTATCCACTGCCGAGGATTGATGATTTGTTCGACCAGCTTCAGGGTGCCAATGTATTCTCCAAGATTGACTTGCGATCTGGCTACCATCAGTTGAGGATTAGGGCATCCGATGTCCCTAAGACAGCTTTCCGTACTCGGTATGGGCATTATGAGTTCTTGGTCATGTCATTTGGTTTGACCAATGCCCCAGCAACATTTACGGAGTTGATGAACCGAGTGTTCAGTACATATTTGGACATGTTCGTGATAATCTTCATTGATGATATTTTGGTATACTTCCGCAGCTAGGAGGAGCACGAGCAGCACCTTAGAGTGGTTCTTCAGACTCTGAGGGATAGTCAGTTATATGCCAAGTTCTCTAAGTGTGAGTTCTGGCTGAGTTCAGTAGCATTTCTGGGTCACGTTGTACCAGCAGAGGGTATTCAAGTGGACCCGAAGAAGATAGAGGCAGTCAAGAACTGGCCTAGACCAGCATCGGCTACAGAGATTCGGAGTTTCTTGGGATTGGCAGGCTACTACCGTCGGTTTGTGGAGGGGTTTTAGTCTATTGCAGCCCCGATGACCAGGTTGACCCAGAAGGTGCCCAGTTCAGATGGTCGGATGAGTGTGAGGCGAGCTTTCAGAAGCTCAAGACAGCTCTGACTACGGCACCGGTGTTGGTTTTTCCCACAGGATCAGGGCCTTATACAGTTTATTGTAATGCTTCTCGTATTGGGCTTGGTGCAGTGTTGATGCAGGATGGCAAGGTTATTGCATATGCTTCGAGGCAGTTGAAGATTCATGAGAAGAACTATCCAGTGCATGATTTAGAGTTGGCAGCTATTGTTCACGCCTTGAAGATTTGGAGGCACTATTTGTATGGCGTGGCATACGAGGTGTTCACTGACCACAAGAGTCTTCAGTATTTGTCCAAGCAAAAGGAGTTGAATTTGAGGCAGAGGAGGTGGTTGGAGTTGTTGAAGGACTATGATGTCACCATTTTATACCATCCGGGGGAAGGCCAATGTGGTGGCCGATGCTTTGAGTAGGAAGTCAGCCAGTATGGGCAGTTTTGCTTGTATTCCAATCAGTCAGAGGCCGCTTGCTTTGGATGTTCAGTCCTTAGCCAATCAGTTCGTGAGACTGGATGTTTCTGATCCCAATCGTGTGTTGGCTTGCACAGTCGTTCGTTCTTCATTATTAGAGCGTATCCGTGATCGGCAGTTTGATGATCCCCATTTGTGTATCCTTAGAGACACGGTGCAGCGTGGAGGTGCCTAGCAGGTTACCTTAGATGATGATGGAGTTTTGAGATTGCAGGGCCGAGTATGTGTGCCTAATGTGGATGGACTTCGAGAGTTGATATTGGAGGAGGCCCATAGTTCCCGGTACTCGATTCATCCGGGCGCCGCGAAGATGTATCAGGATTTGCGGCAGCATTATTGGTGGCGTAGAATGAAGAAGGATATTATAACACATGTGGCTCGTTGTTTGAACTGTCAGCAGGTTAAGACGAGCACCAAAGGCCTGGTGGTTTGTTTTAGAGGATTGAGCTTCCCGAGTGGAAGTGGGAGAGGATCACTATGGACTTCGTTACCGGACTTCCGTTGACTCGGAAAAAGTTCGATGCAGTTTGGGTCATTGTGGATAGGCTAACCAAGTCAGCACATTTCATTCCTGTGGCAGTCTCCTATTCATCCGAAAGATTAGCTGAGATTTATATCCGGGAGATTGTTCGCCTTCATGGTGTGCCGGCATCTATCATTTCGGACCGGGGTACGCAGTTTACCTCGTGCTTTTGGAGAGCAGTTCAGCAAGAGTTGGGCACACGGGTTGAGTTGAGCACAGCATTCCATCCCCAGACGGACGGGCAGTCCGAGCGGACTATTCAGATTTTGGAGGATATGCTCCGGGCTTGTGTTATTGACTTTGGAGGTGCGTGGGATCAATTCTTGCCTTTAGCGGAGTTTGCCTACAACAACAGCTACCAGTCGAGCATCCAGATGGCTCCTTATGAGGCTTTATATGGTAGGCGGTGTAGGTCTCCGATTGGATGGTTCGAGCCGGGAGAGGCTCGGTTGATAGGTACGGATTTGGTTCAGGAGGCCTTGGACAAGGTCAAGATCATTCAAGATAGGCTTCGTTCAGCGCAGTCTAGGCAAAAGAGCTATGGAGATCGTAAGGTTCGAGATGTAGCTTTCATGGTTGGTGAGCGGGTATTGCTCCGAGTGTCGCCTATGAAGGGCGTAATGAGGTTTGGGAAAAAGGGCAAGCTTAGCCCTAGATTCATTGGTCCGTTTGAGATTCTTGATCGAGTGGGAGTGGTGGCTTATAGACTTGCATTGCCGCCTAGTTTATCAGCCGTGCATCCAGTTTTTCATGTATCCATGCTTCGGAGGTATCACGGCGATCCAGCCCACGTGTTAGATTTCAGCACTGTCCAGTTGGACAAGGATTTGTCTTATGAGGAGGAGCCGGTAGCTATTCTGGACCGGCAGGTTCCTTAGTTGAGATCCAAGAGTTTTCCTTTTGTTCGTGTTCAGTGGAGAGGTCAGCCTCCTGAGGCATCGAACTGGGAGTCCGAGTCTGATATGTGGAGCCGTTATCCCAATCTTTTCCCCGACTCAGGTACTTCTTTCTTTTGTCCATTCGAGGACAAACGGTTGTTTTAGAGGTGGAGAATGTGACGACCCAAAAGGGTCATCACCTGTTTTCCTGTTCATTCTGTGCTTTCGAGGCCTTGAAAACCTCATTTTTGGTCGCCTCGATTTGCGTGCGCAGTCCGGGCGCGTAGCAGGAAAGCCTAAATGTGAAATTCTATAAAAAAAAATGCTAAAATTTGGTATTAAAATGAATAAGTTTGACTTTGGTCAACATTTTGGGCAAACGGACCTGGACCCGTAATTTGACGGTCCCGGAGGGTCCACAGGAAAATATGGGACTTGGCGTATGTCCGGAATCGAATTCCGACGTCCCAAGCCCGAGGAATGAATTTTTGTGTGAAATTGTTTTCTGGAAATTATTAAGAAAAATTAAAATGAAAATTGATGTGAACGTGTTGGTATCGGGCCCGTATTTTGGTTTCGGCGCCCGGTACAGGTCTTACATGTGATTTAGGATATTTTTGTGAAGTTTGGTTGAAATCGGACGTCGTTTGACGTGTTTCGGACTATAAGTTCTAAATTTGAAAGTTTATGAAGTTTGAAGAAAAAACTATTGATATTAAGGTTTAATTCATTATTTTTGATGTTATTTTGGCGATTTGATCGCACGATTAAGTTCGTAGGATGTCGTTGAGTTAGTGTATGTGTTTGGTTAGGAGCCCCGAGGGCTCGGGAGTGTTTCGGAGGTGTTTCAGGGGTGGTTTTGGACTTAGCAAAATTGCAGAAAATCTGCAACAGGTGCACAGACCTTTTCTTCTTCGCGTTCGCACCCTCTATCTCGCGTTCGCGTTGCCTTAGCCCCCCCCCCCTTTTCGCGAACGCGTGAGCTTGTTCGCGAAGCCCCAGATTTTCCTCCTTCGCATTCGCATACCATACCTCGCGATCGCGTAAGCTTATTGTCCTCACTCATCGCATTCGCATAAGGCCTCACGCGTTCGCGTAGGCCAAATCTTGGACCCCCCAATATTTTCCTCTTCGCGTTCGCACTTGTCCTCTCGCGAACGCGATGGCTTGTCAGCTCCTACCCTTCGCGAATGCGACCAACCTGTCGCAAACGCGAAGGGCAATTTTGCCCAGTTATATTTTTAAGTTTCAGAACAGTGTGGTCGCGAAATTTTCATAAAAACATCCGAGTTTCTTCTTCTCCTAGGTCCTTAGGCATCCATTGAAGCTTCCTTTCATCAAGACCTCTTGGTTAGTAAATTCCAGATCGTTTTCTTCATTTTCCATCATTATTTATTGAATTCCTAAGCTTAAATCATGTAATTTAGGGTAGAAATTGGGGGAAATGGGTAGAACTATGGCTTTTTACTTTTTCTTGATTTAGACCTCGTTTTGGGGTCGAATTTGAGATAAATTATATATTCGGGCTCGTGGGTGAATGGGGGATTTGATTTTGGTCCGAACCTCGTATTTTGACCAAGCAGGCCCGGGGGCGATTTTGGGATTTTTGGGAAGAAAGCTTGGAAACCTATAATTAGACATTGGGTTTGATTTGTTTAGCATATATTGATATTATGAAGTCATTATTGTATAGATTTGATTGAGTTGGAGCCCAATTCGAGAGGGAAAGCGGTTGTTGTGGATTGATTTGGCCGTGGAAATCGAGGTAAGTGTTTGGTTTAACCCTAGCTTGAGGGAATAGGAGTTGAGTCTTGTTTGCTACTTGCTAATTGATCGAGTACAATGTATAGGTATGGTGATGAGTTTCTATACATCGTTGTCTAGCATGACCGTGAGTCCTTATGTTGCGGATATTTTTGTTTTGGTTATAACTTTCATGTTTGATTGATGACTTCTATATGTTGTAAAGGGTATGAGAAAGGAGATTGTGATATTTAATTTCGTGGAGCGTTGGCTCGAGTTGGAATACAAATTGTGAGTTATATGAGATAAGTAAATCTTTGGAGCATTGGCTCAAGTGAAAGAAGAGAATGAGTTACTGAGTTGCTCCCTTGCCGGGATTTATTGTTTAACTGTATTCCCTTGCCGGGACTTCTATTATGAACTGTTAATTCCCTTACCCCTTTGTCTGTGATTGTTGATTGGGTGAGGAAGAGTATTAAAGCACGAAGGGTGATGCCGTGCATTGAATGATATTTGTGGATCGGGTTGCGCGCCGCAACAATGTTAAATGATATGGATCGGGTTGCACGCCGCAACAATGTTAAATGTTATGAATCGGGTTGCACGCCGCAACAATGATATTTATGGATCGGGTTGCACGCCGCAACAATGTTGTTATATATTGGGATCGGGTTGCGCGCCGCAACAATTATTGATACAAGTGTGCTTATTTGGATATTTGTTTCTTGTCCGCTGTAAATTCCAAGCTGCCCTTAGATTGTTATTCTGGATTTACTATTTATATTGTTATCTCCCCACAGTATGCTCCCCCTCCCATATTGTTTACTTGTCTTGTATTTTCGATTCCGCTGTATATATATAATTGTACAGGTTTATGTGGTAGTCCAGTCTAGCCTCGTCACTATTTCGCCGGGGTTAGGCTAGACACTTACCAGCACATGGGGTCGGTTGTGCTGATGCTACACTCTGTGCTATTTGCAGAGGTCCAGGTTTCGAGCAGCGGCAGCAGCATTAGTACGGGAGTAGGCCTTCAGTCCAGCGAGACCCGAGGTAGCCTTGCAGGCATCCGCAGGCCCGGCGTCTCCCTTATTCTCTCTTTTTAGTCTGTTGTCTCCTTGTATTCGAGGCAAACAGCTTATGTGTTCTTTCAGACATTTGTATTTAGTATTTCTTAGCAGTTCGTGAGTATTGTGACACCAGTCTTGGGTAGAGGCTTATATTGACTATTCCGTATTTTTATTCAGTTTCTATAATTAAGACTTCCGCTATTATTTAATTTCGTTGTTTTATATTATTGCCATAAATTGTTAAAAAGGGGAAATTATATTTTTTTTAAGCGAAAAGTAATTAAGTTTGGCTTGCCTAGCTTCTACGAGTAGGCGCCATCACGACTCCCGAGGGTGCAAAATCCGGGTCGTGACAAGTTGTTGATATGTATCAAAATTGTATTAAGAGAGTAAGTTTTGCTTGAAATTTTAGAGAGTAAGAAGCACACACCACACACAAAATATATACAAATCAGATATAAAATATACAAAAGCCATATTGTATAAAATTTGTATAATAATTGTATTTAAGCGTATGATATTGTAGTTGTATTTAACTAGATAAAAATAATGTATGAAAGTTGTAGATAAATTATAGATTAGTTGTAAATAAGTGTATACTGTATAGTTAGTTGTAATTCAATATTACAAAATCAAATGCAATGTGATTAATTCAATATTACAAAATCAAATGCAATGTGACTAATTCAATATTACATTCCAAGTCGCAATTGACTATAAGTTCATTGAGGGTAAAATTTGATTATGTAATTTGACCAAATAACTTGTGACTATAATTGTCAAAAATGTTGATAAGTTCAAAATGTGTCATTTGTCTAAGTAATAAGGAGCCCTATTTTCAAGTTGGTTAGGTGATAGACCCGGAGGCTTTCGGTGCTTATGATGTAGTTTGATCAGGGGCGAATACACCTTAGCTCAAGTGGTTTCACGTGACACCGCTTGATTGGAAAATTTTATTAACTGTGTATATATTATTAAAATCCAAAAGCAAAACGACTGTTAAATTCACACCATGTGGCAAGAATTGCTGTGTAGCTCAATCGGTTAAGAGCTTCATATTCGAAGGATAGGTCGCAAGATTGAATCCGTTGGCTTCAGTTATGTTTTAATAATTTTTTGAGCCTCATCTACCAATATAAGCATGTTAGGGTTTAAACCATTAGCCTATTAAATGTTAACATAATACTGAAACAATGGATCAAAAATCACATTTGCATATTTATGCAACACTAAATTATTTGACTTTTTGTTCTAATTTTCTCGGGTATTTTTTTCCTTTTTTTTTCTTTCTTCTTCTTCTCAAAAATTGAAATTGATTAAAACAACTTGCAAAATTGAATGAATGATGAGTTTTTATAGAATTGTCTGGTGTTTTCTATAAAAAAAAAATATTTAGTATTATTTTTAACGAGGTTGTTCAGTACATTTTAAAAATAAAAATTCACTTACTATTTTTGAGTTGTGTTTTATGAATACAATTCTAACAATATTTTTAATATGATGTTATTATAGTGAATTATCATTTGTTCACTCTTTAAAATCGTGACACCGCTTATAAAAAATCCTGCGTACGCCACTGAGTTTGATTTCCTCCGCGTTACGAAAAGTAATGCATGTTTAAGGAAATCAATTGTGTTAAGCTGATAGCATAATCAGATAAATATTATTCGTTGAAGGACATTTGCCAAAGAAGAATTTCGTGATGCTTAATTGTGTGAATATTAGAGTTAAATGCCAAGAGGTGTTGTTATGTCAAATATCACCAGTTTTTCAAATTATACATGGGGAGGCAACTAGATTTTATCATCATACAACTATTTTTTAACTTTCATACAACATTCAAATAAAAAAAAAATATAACTACAACAGAATACAATTTACCTACAATTTCACTACAACTTTAATTTCGTAAGTATATTGTATGTCATGTCTTCTTCTTCTTCTTCTTCTTCCTCTTCTTCTTCTTCTTCAAGTTTCAATCTGAAATTCAGCCAGAACCAAGTCTAATCTTCACCAAGCACCCTCAAAATTGAGATATAAACTCCAAACAATATCCCCAATTGTTTGCAACAACACTCAATCCAAATAAATAATGATTTTTAAAAACTCAAATTCGAATTCAAAGCTTTATGATAGATTAATGTTCGAATTTTCAATTGTTCGAATCTTCAAGTCCTACAACTTGGAGGTTACTTCAATAGGTTGATTGGCAGAATACAATTTTTAGGCTTACCTTATTGAGAGAGAAAAACGGTGAGAGAGAAAGATGAAGAAAGAAAGAGATGTGGCAGTGAGGGAAGAGGAGAGGAGAGAAAAAAGAAAAATGATGTAACTAAATCCCTAATTCAAGGCACTAATAATGGATTGTATATGATTTGTAATTAATGTTTGTTTAGAGTGGGTAATATACAAAACTAGGACAATTTTGGTAAATAAGTTTCAAATATTGTATAGGAAGAAAAAAATCTCATTAACTTATTATTTCCAATTTTAATCTTGTCCTTGGCCTTATATGCCCTCAATTTATCATGAACTAGCTAAAAAAATTATCTTGGTGGTTTTATTAAGGATTTAAGATATATATAATATTTACAGTATTAGTGTAATTTAAATAATAATAACAAGTTATTAATCTATTTTTAGGTTACCATATTTGATAATATGAAGAGTTATTTGGCGTTGTAAGTCAAATTAACTTGATGGTGTATAAAACTTATATATATTAGCGTACATAACTTAAACTCATTCTACAAAACTAGGTCCATATAAGGTAATTATAGATAAATTTCTATGATGAATGGTATCGATAATCAAGTAAAAATTATAACAACAACAAATCCACTGTAATCCCATAATTAGGGTATGGGGAGGGCAGTGTGTACGTAGACCTTACCCCTACCTTATAGAGATAGAAAGGTTGTTTTCGATAGACCCTAGACTCAAGAAATAGTGGAGATAAAGCAACCAAGTAGCAAACAATAGTAACAACAATGTAATATAGTAACAGGCGCGAATGACACAACATGTAAAATAAAGAACCATGAATAATAAAATACAAAAATAGTCCTAGTACTACTAGTTAGCCTAGGAGGAACACACTAGTATCTGTTAACCTACAACCCTAATCCCCGACCTCCACATCATCCTATCGTGGGTCATATTCTCAGTAAGCTGAAGTAATGACATGTCTTGCCTAATTACCCCTCCCCAATATTTCTTAGGCTTACTCCTTCCCTTCCTCAGACCCGACATGACAACCTCTCATAATTCCTGACCGGAGCATCTATGTCTCTTCTAGTAAAAATTATAACTTTTCTGCTATCACAAGTTATATTATATCGAGCATATATAGCTTAAATCCTTAATTAATAGAAAGTTCATAACCATCTTGCTTCAATTCGTATTAATCTCTCTGCAGAACTATTTAATTCCCTTAGGCACCCTAGGTTAATACTCTCTCTGTTTCAAATTAGATGAGGTATTTTCCTTTTTAGTCTATTCCAAAATAAATGATACATTTCTAAATTTGGAAATAATTCAACTTTAAACTCTTCATTTTACCCATTTTACCCTTAATGAAAAACTTTTATAACGACACAAATATCATGGTCCCACAAAGCTTTTATCCCTTAAGCTTTTAATACTACAAATTTTAAAAGTCTTTCTTCTTTTTTCTTAAACTTCGTGCCGACAAACTACCTCATCTAAATTGAAACGAGGAGTAGAAAAAAGAGGCTAAAAAAATAGCAACTCAAATAATTAACACAGTTTTGTTTTCCAAAGCTAGCTCTTTATATGAAAATACTTTCTTTTGATGGAATTAAGAACAAAAAGAAACGGAAAACACATTTAATTCAACTGTTCTACTAAATTTAATAGCTAGATAGAAGCTGTGGGTAAAGTGTATATATATATATATATATATTCTACCGGTGTTCGATATTCGCATAAGGGTCCCGACTAACTCGATTCACGCCCATAAGGCACATTAAAGGATTTTTTTTCATTCCAATCTCACGACATGAGCTAATGACAGCCATGCAACACCTGTATGAAAGTCAGTACTATCCCGCTTAAGGACATGTTTTCTTGTTCATATGTCAAGGGCTGGTAAGATTTTGTGCGTTGTATCGAATTAAATCACATGCTCCACTGCTTGTGCAGGCCCCCTGTCAATTTCTTTGAATTTCGAACTTGCGACCATACTTCAAGACCCGAAGTCGAAATCTCTGATCGGAAATGAAGGGACTCTATCAATGCCACCACAACCCATGATAGTGAATTAGTGATACTATATTATTAACTTTTGAAGTTGAGAGATGCTCCTCTTTTCATAAATTATTGGTTCATTAAATAAATATATAGCCTTCCCTTTATTCTACAAAAATAATCACATAGTGGTGATGATTCACATCCACAACCAACTGAAAAAAATTCTTAAAAAAAGTTAAGGAATAGTTTGTTTTCTTTTTTTGTAGAAATTAACCACCGGATAACGTTGACCACAAAAATGTGCACCTTCACAAGCTCGATCCTCAATGGGTGAACCAAATATGGTATTTAAGTTAAAAAAAAAAAAAAAGATAGAGGGATAGACTCATTATTTACCGCGTTTTGAAATTAAAAGTATCGGATTTCTCAGTTATAAAAAAACATGTTGCAGAAAGTAAGTACAGAAATTGACAAATAGGTGAAAAGGAGATTAATAAACACATTCCCTAGCTGGGGAATATCAAAATCAAATTTATGTGACATATGCCAAAGGGAGTCATCACTTGGTAGCTTGTCAAATCAGAAAAAATCATTCCTAGTTGCAAAGACAAAATTTTGATGGCATGGACCCATAAAAGGATGGTCAATGAAAGAAGCGACATGTCCCATTAACCCAACAGAAAACAATACAACACAAAAACTCATGGTGTCTTTACTCAAAAAACACAATATCAGCAAATTGCCCACAAAAAGATTTGTGGTCCCTTATATAAACAATACCATATCAAGTATAATGGGAATAAATACATGAAAATTTAAGTCCTTAGCTGACCTTAATTTCCACTTAAGATTCTTGTGGTCTATCTCCTTTTGCATTGCCGACACTTCATTTATACAAAATTGAACCTTACAACAAATAAAAGAGGCCCTCTTCAACCAGGAGGGATGAAGCTCATTATTTGCATTACCATTCTATGGTCTTAATAAAAGGGCCAAAAGTTGGGCACCCTAGTGTGTACCAAGCGGCTATATTGTACGGACTCTTCAAAATGTTACCGGACCTGTCTCAGATCTTCCAAAAGTACACTGCTTTTGTAGGATCCAACACGCATCCGGCGACGTTTTCGGAGAGTCCGGGCAACATAGCCAAGCGGTCAAAAGAATGAGTGAAGAGTTCAAATTCCAGTGGAGACAAGAAAAGCTAGGTGATTTATTCCCCTATGTCTAAATCTTGATGAGTAGAGTTACCTGGCATGCGCTGATGGGAGGTAGCATGTATTTGGTGAAATAGTCAACGTGAGCACAAGCTGACTAGGACACTACTGTTATTTAGAAAAATGCTATAAAGTGCTGGCTTAAGGTGACAAGTAGAGAAGGACATGGGGTTCCGACTTGATTGCACGGGGACACGATTATAGCATTGTGGCTCCGCCATAAATATTTATCATAAAGGCCTACAAGGAAGGGGAGCCTTGGAGCAACGGTAAAGTTGTCTCCGTGTGACTATAGGTCATAGGTTCGAGCCATGGAATCAATCTCTGGTACTTGCGTCGGGGTATGTTGCTTACATCACACCCTCTTAGGGTACGACCCTTCCTCGAACCCTGCGAAAACGCGGGATGCTTCGCGCACCGGGCTGCCCTTTTTAAAGGCATACAAGATTAGTTACTTTCTATGTCATCTAAAGATAAGAAGCAGGTAAGAATTTACACTAGACCAGGGCAACAAGGTAACATACAGAAATCAAATCAATCTATACTATCAAAGCCAATAAAAGCAAATGTTCATGGAAGGTAGGTTGTCTCATTCATTACAGTAGGAAATTCCAAGAATTTGAAAAGCAAGTATTTTTAGCCATTTAGATCCTTATATACACAATATGATGAATGTCAAATGCCATAAACAGCACACTTACTGATTGAAAAATACCAATTCAGAAATAAATGGAAATAAAAAAAAATAAGATTGCTTCTACCTATAGTATTATTGACAAACAATTGACTTCTCTGTAAAAGACTGACAACAAATTACTCTATCTAATAACATTAGGGAACTCACACAGGCAATGGCATAGTCATCTTGCGTACAAAATCCTAATTGGCTTCACTTCATATAGCAGAAGTCAATAAGTGGAAATACCCGAGCTATTCCCTGGTCTCTGTTGTTCTGCTGGTACAAAGTTCAGACGAGACAAAGTGTATAAGTTCTTGAACACGATAAGTAGGTGGCTGTTTCTCCTCTGTTGAGCAATATTAGCTAATCTGTTCGCCAATAAGATCGAGACCAACAAGAAGGAACGTCACTCCTTGGAAAAGAAGGAAGTAAAAGTGGAGTCCATGAGCCGATAAAAGGCTTCTGGCTGATGCCGTTAACAGTAAGAAAGCAAGAGCTAGCTCTTTTCTGTATATTTTGTTGCTCTTCTTAACAGGTGTAGAAGTTTCATCTTTCTGTTTGTTCAATCGGTTTAGCACAGAGAGTTCACTTTCAGAAGCCCATCTGCTAATTTGTGGTGCTCCCGACACTTTTAAATCCTTTTCAGCAGCGGCCAGTAGGTCGGATTCAGAAGACCTACCTGCTTTTTTGGTGACAACCCACTCATATGAGCTTCCTAATTGGAAAAGTCCGGATACCATAGCATTGAACTTTGTGACTGACATAGTGTTTTCGAAAAGGAGGTAAGGGGCGATGAAAGGAATGGCTTTTGGTGCCGGAAGAATGTTTAATAGTGTCATAAGAATAGGTATGTAGCAAACTACCCAGAAAGGGAGCTCAGCTTCCGGGATAAACATGGTTAAAGGAAGAACTACACAAAACAATGTGAATGAATAGAAGGGAAGAATGAGTTTTCTCAACAAAAAGAAAAGAAGTATTAAGTTGGCTTTCTTCCATATTGATATCTGCACAAAAGTTACAAAATCAAGAGTTCGTTAGAGTTTCTCCGACGACAAAAACTATGCCTCAAATCAAGCTAGGCAGACGCAGAGTCAGGATTGCAACCATATGGGTTCTAGATTTTAGAATGACGACTTCAAGTTCTAATAAATGGGTTCTAAATCTAATATTTATACATATTTAATTAACGTTTTAATACAAATACACTGTTTGAGCAAAAGCTATTGGGTTCGGCCGAACCCGTATCCGGGCTTCTACCTCCGCCCCTATAGCTAGTTGGAATCGACTATATGAGTTCTTACTAATTTTGTTTCATTTGAATCCTTTTTCATTCCGATATTCAATAATTCAGGTTCTCTAACATCATAAGTTTTCTAAATTAGAGTGTTTTTATCCCAAAAAGTTTGGCGACGCTAAAGAGAAGTCAACGTACCTTGGAAGTAACAATAGCAGGAAGACACACTCGGAAGAGTTGCATCGGGCCAGAATGCCACCGATGTTGTTGCTTCCTATACGCTTCAAAAGATTCAGGAACTTCACAAAGGACCTATTTTTTCATATTTATACGATGAACATTGTGATTAGATTGACAAAGCTACAAAAAATAGTTTTAAGTAATATAAATTCAAAATTTAATGGGAATAAGACCAGACAAAAGTTTCATCAATATGGATTTCAATATAAGAACTGTTTGGAAAAGAAAAGTACCAAAAGAGAAAACCAATCTAATAGCCATAAATCATTGTGTGATTTGACTATTGAATCTTAAGTAATAAAATGCAGCTTTTATTTGCAACACAATAAAAACAACAGTTGCTCCTCGATCCAAAACTAGTTCTATTTGCAAAGGAAGTCTCAAAATAAAATCCCCTATGCAACAAATGCCAGTCAGAGTAGCAATAGATGGGACCATAAGCACATTTAACAAAAATGTGAAAGCGGACAATACTTACCCTCACGTCATTAAGGTATATGAATTTCCAGCCATTGAGATGAGCACGGACAGCAATATCCATATCTTCCACAGTTGTCCTCTCAAGCCAACCTCCTGACTCTTCTAAGGCTTTTATTCTCCAGATACCGGCCGTTCCATTGAAACCAAAGAAGTTCAAGAATACGCCATTCACCTGCTGTTCCACCTCAAAATGAAAACACAGATTAATGTTTTGGAGACGAGTCAACAAGTTTTCGTCCTTGTTAACAAATACCCATCTCGTTTGAACCAATCCTAGTTCAGGGTTGTCCTGTGACAAAAGTTAGAACATTCACGTTAATTGTCAACAGCAACATCAATGAACTCAAGAAAGGGAAAACGAAAAGAAACATATTTTCACCTTGAAATGAGGGACTGTCTGCTTCAGAAAATCTGGAGTTGGTTGGAAGTCCGCATCAAAGATTGCAACAAATTCATAATCCTTCACATAGTCACAGCTCATTGCAGACTTCAGGTTCCCCGCTTTGTA
Source organism: Nicotiana attenuata (assembly GCF_001879085.1). Classification (NCBI taxonomy): domain Eukaryota; kingdom Viridiplantae; phylum Streptophyta; class Magnoliopsida; order Solanales; family Solanaceae; genus Nicotiana; species Nicotiana attenuata. The sequence continues at coordinate 200,636 of NW_017670444.1, forward strand.
ACCAGTTCTAACCAAACGGTGCCTATATATTATGTTGATACCCTTTTGGCTCCATTTAGCGACCTCTGACTTTATTAAATCTTGGATGCACTCATTGTCAGAGTCATCAAGAATTTGAATCAACAAACGGTCTTTTGGCCAATCAAGTTGACAGACTGCCGATATAGACAACTCATATACCTGCACAACACCAGTAATAGCAAAAAAGTATTGAATGCATAATACATAAGGAAAAGAAAAGCAGAAAATAAGAAGAAAATTTTTGTTTGAATGCGACTAATGAAAGTCTTAAGTACTACTTATATGCCAAGGCTAGATTAAGATCACAAAATGCTCAATTCCCTTATTTGATAATAAGACACTAAATGTATCAATAGTATTGCAAAACAAATTATGCCATATTAAGCAATCCCGACATAGAACATCCCTCACCTACAACAGAAAAAAGTAAGAAAGAGACCACTATTATGGAAAAAACAAGGTAGAAAGAAACCACAAATGAAGTGCTAATCAGAAAGTTAAAAAGGAAACCAACTAAAAAGAAAACCATATATAACAACGGGTTAAAAGCACCACAAAAGAGGGAGTTGAATTTACCTAAATTTACTCGTATATTACCAACTACCCAGTAACATCCCACTAGTGGGGTTTGGGGAGGGTAGAGTGTGGACGAGTAATAAATTACTCGTATATTACCAATTTCAAATAATTCAAAATGTGGAAGTGACTCATGTTCTCTCCTAAAAAGAAGTTTAAGACTAAATAGAAGCCACAGAACCCCAGTTGTAGTAACAAAAACAAGAAGATAAAATATTCACAATTCAAAAGGGCAGCAGAAAAAAAATGAATTACAGTACCTCTCTTTCATTACACATAGGAATCTGCACAAGAACCATAGGGTAGCTGTTGTTTGATCCCTCAAGATCATCCGATTTAAACGGATCCCCTTCAATCCTTGGCTTAATCTTCATGAACTTTATGTATAAGCAACCCAAACAAAGTACCAAACGATCTAACGACTGAATTAGGAATAAAACAGTACAGAATGTGGAAAGATTTTGAACAGAAGGCGCGATATAATCAGCACGAAAATCCAACCAACCAACATAAGTTATATGGAACAACCCCAAAACATCAGAAGTATGTGGAATATACAAACTTGGATTCTGAAAATAATCCCAACCTTTGAAATAAGCAACAATCTCAAAGGCCAACATAAGTAAAGAAATCACCAAACAAACTTTGATTATTCTGAAAAGTAGGTTACTTTTTCCAAGTTTCTCACTTGCAAGAGAAACCCCTTCTCTAAAAATAAGCCTATTCTTGATAGTACCAAACAAAGTCCATAAAATTGTTGCAAACCAAGCAACAAAGCCAACAGCTTGATTAGCTTTAAGAAGCAAAACCCATGTCACTTGCTTAGCATTCTTGCCTCTACTCTTCTCTATTGGCTTAAATGCAGAATCAGGACCATCAATTTCAACAATGGAGAAATTGGGGTTCTCCATTTTCACTATCACTGGTGTTCCCCTCTGTGTTTCCTTACCCCACCAATCAAAAAAATTCAATCTTGGAGCCATTTAAGCCACTTAAAAACAACAAATTACAAGATCCTTAAAAATCAAGAAACTCACACTATGCTCATTCAGTATCAAGAAACAAGAATTTTTTTGCATAATTCAAGAATTCAAGAACTTATTTCAAAGCCCTCTATTTTTACAACCAATGCAACAGAATGTAAGAGCAAGAAAAGAAGTTATTCTTTGCATACTCTCAAAGGCTACTCAAGCTAAAAAAAGCAAAGCACCATTATAGAGGAAAGTATATATCATTCAATACAATTACCAGCTGTGAAATATACTCTCCTTTCTTCAAGATTTTACTTCACACTTTTTTGGATTGAAGCTAGCTGTGGAACCTGTGTTAAAATGCACTAAAAGGAAATATATTAGTACCACTAAAGATGCATTAAAAGTAAGTAAAAATCACTAGCTGACAAGTTTATCCACGATAACTGTAAATAGTGAAAGAATGTTTTCATGTGTTGATTGAATGTGGAAAACAAGGAAATTTAGGTGAAAGAATAAGGCTACAGTGTAATTAAGAATAAACTGAAAAATAATCCATTTAGTACCAAGTAAAAATATAAAATATTCCAGATTTCAGCTTTGAGATAAACTTTATACTATTAATTAACTTTTGCTCTTCTGAAATTTTTATTGGATGGGGTAGGGAGATGGNGGGGGGGGGGGGGGGGGGGGGGGGGGGTTGGTTGCAGTACAGTGTTGGAAAAGGATATGCAGCCAGCCACTATTAACTATCTTTAGTAGATAAAGTGTTGATCTTGATTCTTCAAAGTTCAAACTCATTTTAGACAAAACAATGGCTCTTAAAATAAGTGACTTTTATAATAGTAATACTTTTGTTTAAGTTCTTTCTCATTTCTTATTATTGTTACTATTATTACTAGTTTCATTCTTAGTGGTTGTTATTGTTATTGTTGTTGCTACTATTGATGTTGTTCTTGATATTATTCTTAAGTTTGTTGTTATTTATTTATTTATTTTATTATTATTATTTTATGAAGAATGTTTTCATGTATTGGTTAAAGGGCAATCCGGTGCATGAAGCATCTTGTATTTATACAGGATTCGGGAAAGGGCCGGACCTCCAAGAAGGTGCGATGTAGGCAGCCTACCCTGATCATCAGTGTCTGATTCTACGGCTCGAATCCGTAACTTATAAGTCACACGAAAACAATTTTATTGTTGCTCTAATGTTCTCCTTCTTTGCGGTCTAAACACAAGTATTGACTGAACGTAGAAAATGAGGTGAAAGAATAATGCTACAATGTGATTGAGATTAAACAGAAAATAATCTGTATAGTACCAAGCAAAAATTAATAAAAACATTCCAGTTCCAGCTTTGAGATAAACTTTCTAGTCATTAAACTTTTTTTCTCTTCTTAATTTTGTGGGGGGTGGGGGGGGGGGGGG